>NW_027501346.1:0-58843 GCF_021521415.1 Bidens hawaiensis | reverse complement strand
TGATTTTATGGTTAAATGCAAACGTTGAATAATACAACTATGTTCATTTTAATACGTTTAATCCATGAATATTTTATTCTAAATTATCCGTAGTCGGCCAGACTCGTGGGAGCGATTCTGAATTAAGACTATTCTGACTTTGGACTCAAAGGGTTGACTTCCAAACTCACAGACCTCATTATTAATGATGTTGGATGTAACTCGCATCAAATCATCTTCATGGATCTTAGTCATAAGACGCATTTGATATTGGTATGCTCATTTAGTATCCTTAGACTTGAGATACAATTAGAACTTTCGTTTACTAAATATATTCTTTGATCAAAGTCAACCGTTATCGCGTAACTGCCAGTCATAAAGGCATTGGTTGGGAGTATTCTGAAGTTCAGTGGGAGTTGTATGTAATCAAGATGGGATTCCGTACTCTTACATGATATGTAACAGTTAGACATCTTGGCGCATTCGTTGATTCAAATTGGTAAAGTGTGAGGCCTCACCCAAACTTACTGTGAGTTTGATTGAACCATTTTAACTCAAGAACGAAAACGATAATGGTTGAAAGCCTTATGAGATTGATCTGATCCATATCTCATTGTTCAACTGATGTCTTATACAGAAAGGATAGATGACAACGATTACTATATTTTCATTATCTTGCAATAGTGTATTCCAAGATCTTTTGGTTAATGAATTTAAAATGTCATAACCTGTTGGGGGCAGCCATATGTAGCTAGAGCACCGCTGGTTGTCAGCGTTGAGAAACTTAACCGAATCCGTCCAAGTGGGAGACTGTTGGAAAAATGGACCGGTCCGCTTAAGTCAACGCGGCCGACCGGGTTAATGAACCGTAAGAGTTACACCTTGGGTAACGAGCATGAAATCAGCTTAAATTAGGTTAACCGGTATTGACGAATAATTAACGAGTATTATTGTTTATACTAAATATAAACAATAGTAATATTATAAAGTTTGTTTACTAGTTAAATAAACATATATCGGGCTTTTAAATGAGTTTCGGGCCTAACCATAATATGGGATGCGAGAGTTGTTTATGTAGGTTAACTTTATATGATTAATATATATATATATGCTTAATCATCCCTTTTGGGAACTGACAACTCCAGCCGCAAGCACAATCTTGGACGTCACTCCAAGATTTCAAAATCCCATTATTATATATTGTGGTATATATTATCTCACTAGGCCGTTCGGAACGACTACAAAATTTTAAAGCCCACCAGCCACCACCGCATAACGCCGCAAAATTCGCGCCGTTCTCTGCTGCTGCCGCGCCTCTCGTTATCGTCACCTAGCGCCGCTCGTTAACTCTCGGTGTCTCAACCGGTTATTTATTAACCGAGGTAAAAGTTAAATAATGTCATATATGTTATTATTTACTTTGGTTGTTATGACTCGTACTCGTATCGTATGTAACCGGATCCTGTACGGTTCCGTTTTTGGTGATTACTCGATTTAATATTCCGCTGCGTTTTCTTGTTATTATTAATTTGATTAACAATTATGAAAACCAATTAAAACCGGTTTAATTGTTAAACTGTTGACTGATCACCACTGGAACCCAACAGGGTATTCACTAGTAATTCATCTTTTCTTCATATATCTACCGGTTAAAAGGTTGTATATAGGGTTCCAGCCAATTACTAGTACATTATAGCGATACGGTTGCGGTTCTTGGTCGGATACATTTCGAAAAAAGTCCCCGGACTCAATTGTCAATAATCTGCGTCATTGGAGGGTTCCAAGCTTCTCTTTAATGAATCAATTAATGGTATAGTCGGTTTACCATCGTTGTCGAAACCTAATACTAGAATTCTCATAGGATTACTAAAAGAATGAGGCCATCCACTTTAGTTATTTAGGAATGTTCTCTTCGATAATTCATTACTTTGCCCACAACTTGGCAAGAACAGAAAGATTACCATGATTAAGCGTAAATAGAGCCATTGAAATTATTAGACATTAGTCCCTCATATCTAAAAACGATGGGCATTCTACGCATAAAATTTTAAAACTAGATTTGTAAGCGTTGATTTTTATCAATGAAGAAATATTAGAGTTTGTAATTCGATGTAGCTTTGGCAGCATTCATATGGAGGTGGTGCCATGCTCTGCATGACTACTTAGTCAAGACAAAAAGATAGGTCGAATTTAACTTAAACCATTCACAAAAGAAGAGCATTGGAACAATCAACTAGTTTCGCCAAGTTCTTTGGTAACGATTACATATCAAAGAATGTATTCAGTTCAACCAGCCAATCAAAGTGGTTACTCTTGAAATATTCTCGTAATAGACGTGCAGTCTTGTTGTCATAACAATGAACCAATTCATCGAGGGTCACTATCAACTTCAAACGCTCATCCTATGGATAGAAATTATTTATCAAGGAAACACACATTTTATCGTTTAGAACATCTAGAGGTGAAATTTTTATTTCACGTAATTTGATTCACCCATTTAGTCTAGACTTACAACAGTCTAAAGACTTAGGTAATAAGACTAAGATATCATTCGTGCACGTCAATCGTTTACTATACACTTGTGTAAAGTAATGACATTCTCCTCACGTTGAGCAATATCAAGATCTTGTATCTAAAGCATCATGCTCAGAGCAACACCTATATTGAGAAGGCTATAAGCTGATAAAGGCAAGGATGGATAGGAGATATCGCAGAACATCTAAGCAACGTTATCATTATACTATCGTTTAAACATGATTATTATATTTCTAAACACATAACAAGTAATCCTCGACAAATGCTAATAATTTCCTATTCCATGGCAACATTCTGCATGACAGTCCTTCCTAGAGTTCACATATAATTGTGGATTTACCATTACGTTACGCACCGTAACTGTAATTCAACCTTACATGATTACCCCAATCTTGTTCCATCATGAATCATGATGCAATGTACTTATTCAAACAAGTTGTCATCTAATAATCAAGTAATCGCGAGGTTCAATCAATGTTCACTCGCTGTCTAGCTAAAGTCGATAGTAACTTAGGGAGATTTAGGAGATAGATTCCCTAAAGTGTTCCAGTGGAGTTGGAAACACATGATGTAGATTAAACATGAAATCTGGAAGAGTAGTTCTCAACCATTCTTGAACTCACTCAGCTACTCGTCCTACGGTTCCTTGTCGGTGTGTACGTCTTTCCAAAGTTCACATCATTAGATCGGGAATGGAAATGCTTTCATCAATGGATGCCATTTATATTCGAAGAATAGCAAATATTGACACATCGTTTCTGATTAATGAAAGAACATGTCTCGAAAAACAAAGGGCGCTGAGGAAGCTGAATTAAGAGAGGAATTCTATATAGTAAGAAGCATCCTATAATCAGGCAATGTACCATAATGCTACTAGTCTCTCTAATCCAAAAAGTATTTGAGCCAGTCCTACGGTTATAGTTCAGGCATCACAAATAGAAACCTAATTTTCTATAACCAGTGGCTCTGATACCAAATTCTGTAACACCCTGCCTACGCGTAAATGCGGAATGTACAGTATATTGATTCATCAAGAACACATTGTTTACAAGAGAATGCAAACGTGCATTCTAAATTTACAATTCTTACAAAGTATAGTATTATTACAAGATGCTCAACCAAGAAACTAAGTACTAATTCTAAATCTTCCTCATATTATCCTAGCAAGCAGTCCTCTATTTGCGTATCCTGAAAAATATGCTTGAAAACGTCAACTAAAAATAGTTGGTGAGCTCGCAGGTTTAAGTAATCACAAAAATATCTTTATAAAAGCATTTACATTTTCTTATAAAGTAGCTTTTATACAACTAATTTCATTCTTTCATAAGATAATTTCATCAAGAAAAACGTGTACGTTAGCAATCATAATTCTTTTAAAAACGTATACGTTATCATACCAAGAATAACTTTAGTTTCATAATTCATGGTTTAAAAAGCCATTTCATAAATATAAGTGATATTGACATTTCCATGTCAAGGTTCACCATTTCTTTTCAAAGCATGACATTGACATTCTCATGTCTATATTCAAAAATTTCATTTCAAAACATATATACGTGAAATTGACATTCCCATGTCTATGTTCACAAATTCATTTCAAAAGATACTCGATATTGACATTCCCATGTCTATAATCATGATTTCAACTTAGATACCAATGACATAGCTATCAAATACTTAATCATTATTCCATTTTAAAACATTAATAATATAGATTCAAAATCCGATAAAGTATCATTTCACATTATGTATGGATCCTCTACTTATCATATGTCATGATAATCTGTAATAAATCACTTCTTTCGAAATCTAGCATAAGCGCGTAACCTAGCCGATTCGTCTTTGCCCCCGCTAATGCCTTTCCAGGACCCGCTATCTCTAACGTTTTATCGCGGAACGTTAGTAAACAAAGACAAAATGGCAATAAGCATTCACATATACGTAGTTGGCGCTACCAACCGTGAATGGGGTGGACGTCCCCGATAGTACTATCCCAATTGACACCGGCTCATATCAACAAGAGTTAAAGGTTACACAATAGTAAATAAGGGGACTTAAGAGATAATTCTAACTTATGCAATCATTCATTCATTATTCATTTCAAGCATAAACATCCGACATTGAGAATATCCTTCACATAATTTCAATTCTATCACTTAAGTAATTTTCTTTCCCATAAACATATACAATCCTTTTAATTCCAAACAAGGCTTTAAATATATGTATGAATATATATTACAGTAAAACCATTTCATCTCAATAAACAGGTATAGTAAGATAATTCAACTAGTAGTCACGTTTCGGTATAACAGTTTATAACTATATTAAGCATATTTCTCCCCCGAAAACAGTAAAATTAATAAGAGAAAAGGGGGCTACGAACTCACCTTTTGGTTCTTTCGATTCCGAATATTCCTCAAGGCTAACAAGGTGCACAATCTACTCGGGTCCTTGGGGTGTCCAAATGAAGTGTAAGGGGCCTATTTTCTGCAAACACATGCTAGTGTCATAATTTGGTTCCATGCTCTCTCTTCTCTATGGTGATGGTTCAAGGTTTCAGGAAAGGTAAGGTTGCAGTTATTTTTGGGTCTGGGAAGGTGTGTATTTCCATTTTATTGCTAGTATTCCTAGGGATTCTTGGTAGTCAACTCCTACCATGCATGCCAACCATAATATTCATGCATATAGTGTCCACTTGTATTGTACTCTAGTAAAACATTCTTGTTACTTGTTTAAAATGTTTTCACATGTCTTTTGTCATTATAATCGATTTAGGGAAACCGATGTTGTGATGGTTCCTGATAAGACATGCATAATTTATTAGTGAAGCATTAATGTTCCAAGTTTTTATCCTTAAGTATTAAATTACCAAACTTGTCGATTATTTCAAGGACGAGGCTTATATCCAAGCTTTCTCTTTATATGTTACCTCCCCTACTAATCTTGGTCTTGTGGCTGTAAATTACCAAGAACTTATCACGAACAAGCCTTAGTTATTCTACCTAACATATGTTGAGTTAACTAGACCACACTAACATAACATGTTGCTGGCCCAATCTCATTCGGTTCTCTTGACATCATTTTGATCTACCGTTCACAATTATAATAAGTCTTTCGATATTAATATGGTTTCTATATCATGAGACACTAGGATTTCATTAAGTAGTAGCTCGGTTTATCATTCTTGTTATCATAAACATCTTGGCACAAAAACATTTTCTAAGGCTTTTATCCAAGCCTTCACATATTCATGTGCTTTCCTGCACATAATCATATATTTGCTTCTTAATGATTCGAGATCATGGTCTATTCTTTAACCATAAATCCATGTCTTTCAACCCAATTCACACAATCTCAACTCATTAAAGCACATCATTATCTCTTAATTCATTATTTCATCCAATAGACATTTAACTAGTCGTTTCAGAGTTAATTACCAAGTCGTTTTCAATATTAGTTAGGCACCGATAGTGATCAGGAATGTCACAGAGATGGAGGTTGGTTATGTAGGTTTAGGGGTTGACAGGTTGGAGACGATCTAACAGTTTTTCGTATGATAAAACATGTAGACATGTGGCGGGATATTATCGGCCGTGTTTCATCGGAGGCTGATGTCGTATATGACGGTTCTTAATGTCTATTTTGGGTATTAAGTGTAAGGGATGGCTAAAGTTAGAAAAGGTGTTATCGATATGGTTATTTTGGGGGTTACTATTATTCCATTCACTAATAGCTGAACATCAAGAATGTTTCTATTTGATGAAAAAGCTTATTTAAAGTCTCATATCATCGACCCATCGGCTGATAATATGGAATATAGTTCATCTAAAATGGTCAAGAAATTTGTCTGTCTTTGATAATAATAAGAAGAAAATCAATTCTAATTACTCCATTGAATTTTGAACAAACTTGTATCGAAACTTCAATAAAAATAATAATCAAGTGGCAATAGTATATTAGGAGTTTTATAAAGATTTGCATTATTTTGTTAGAATAACGAGAAAGATATAGCTTTGATAAAATATTCGTTTGTGTTTCTATAACTTGTATATTTTAGACTATGTGTGTGGAGGGGCTTTACGTCACTACCACACATGCGGAAGGAGATTGATTAATTAACTAATCTATCAAATGGGTGTAAACATTAATCAAAAGAAAACGAGAGAAATAGAAAAAGAAAACATGTGATTGGTTGGATTACTAGTGGTCTCGCCTCCATTATGTTTATTAGCACACATCAATGTCATGACACTTTCTTTGGCTTATGTGTAATGGTGTTCATCAAGTTAAAGGATGATGTGGCATGATGGTGGTACTCCTTGGAGTCTCTACAACACATAGTTTTACCACACATAACTCATTTTTGTATGAAATAAAAGAAAACCAAAGTCAAGAAAGATAAAATGGTATGTTGTAACGACATACCCACAATTTTATAAAATATATCGTATGCAAGAGTCGTCAATTTCGGTTTTGTAAAAACAGAAATAAATAAATGTAAATATTATTATAAAAAACTTTCCATTTTTTTAAGTTCACCAACTAAAGAATATACTATTGATTTTTTTAATTATCACGAAATTTATTGTCAACACTTTAATATCATTACCTTATTTAAAAATAAATTTTATTAGATAATTCTTTTTTCAATTTTATACATTAATCTTGACATTTAGGGATGACAATGAAACCCGAACACGATGGGAATACCCAAAACCCAACATAAATGAAAACCCGTCCCATTAGGGTTTGAGTTTAGTTTTGAAATTTTCGTGGGTTTGGGACGAGTTTGGGATTTCTAAATTACCCGTTTACCCGATCCGATTACCCGATACATTAACCCATTTACCCGATTATGTACCCGACATAACTTATTATTATTATTATTATTATTATTATTATTATTACTATTCAGTGGATACCTTAGTAGCAAAATAGAAAATCAAACAACATATATAAATTTATATGAAACTTGTTTAGGTAGTTATTTGAGAGATATACAGTAAATATCATTGTTCATTTGTTATAATCAATTAGTTATAATTTGTCAAAACCCGATAGATACCGGATGGGTTTTTGGTCGACGGGTGCCAGAAACTTGACGGGTTTTCCAATACACGAGTAATTACCCGACAAAAACCCGACAGGTTTGGGACGGGTTTGCTAATCGGGTATGGGTTTGGGACCGCCTAAACCCGTTCCAAACCCGACCCATTGCCATCCCTAGACATTTATGCCTAATTAAAAATTGGTCAAATATAAAAGATGGAAAATTTTTATTTTCTATTTAGTTTATTAATTTATTTTTTAATTTAACCGGAATAAGTTAGACAAATCGGTAAATCTTGACATTTATGCCTAATTAAAAATTGTTCAAATATAAAAGATGGAATGTTTATTGAGATTGGAGACTATTAAAAACTAGAAAAGAGTGGTCAAAATTCGGTTCTTAAAAACAGATATAAATTTATGTATAAATGATTGTAATTTATCATTAAAATTAAAGATGATGAATATTTAGCATAAATAAGCAATTATAGTGAATATCTAAGATTTTTTAAATATAAATTTGAAATAAGTAATAAACAATATATTAAATTGGTCAAATAAATTAATGTGTATTTAATACAAAACTTATTAACTTTCAAGTATAATCAAAAGTATATAATTTAAATTTCCAACATCCATTAAATTTGTCGTTTATGCTAATAAAAGTTGGTCAAATATAAAAGATGAATTTCAGTTTTTAAAAACATAATTAAATTAATGTAAATATTATAATAAAAAACTTTCTATTTTTTTAGAAGTTTACTTACTAAACAATATACTATTATTTTTTTAATTATCATGAAATTATTGTCAAGACTTTAGCAACATTACCTTATTTAATGATAAATTTCATTAAATAATTATTTTTTTCAATTTTATACATCAATCTTGGCATTTATGCCTAATTAAAAATTGGCCCAATATAAAAGATGGAAAATTTTTATTTTCTATTTAGTTTATTAGTTTATTTTTTAACTAGGTTATTAACCCGTGTACGACACGAGTGGAAATATAGAAATCGTTAAGTACACATATAATTTCAAATGACAACATATATTTTAATATGTACCTTCGATAAAACGCATACCTAAATAAATTACTTGAAGTCTAATTTCGTTGCATGTAACATTATTCTAGTTAATATTCTAAATTAAAAACATGAATACTACACGGGTAGGGTAGACCCATGTAGTACACCGACGAAAATATAAAAATTGTCAATTAAACACGTATGTTATTTATTTGGTTGTATTGTACATGTTGTATTTGTAAGAACAAATAATTTTATTAAAATTTTTTTAGTAGTTATATTAAATTGGATTGATACAAAGTTATGGCAATAATAATGATACGATTCGGGTAAGATAATGAAATGAAAAGAACACGAGAGAACGATAAACTTCAAATAACAATTCGTCAATAATAATCAACCAACAAAAAAGATAAATCTGTGAGGTTTTTGAAGCCGATCCAAGAGACAAATCTCAACAAAAGATAAAGATAAATTCCACAATTCCACAATTAACGACAATTTTGAAACTTAAATATGAAATTGAAATAAACTAAAAAAAAGTTAATAATGCCTAGGTCTTCATGTGCTGCTCATCCAGAATCTGCCACCGGTACACAACCCGGATCCGGTTCCTCAGACGGGTCTCTAAGCGGGTCAGTTGCAATATTGTATATTAGTAACATATTGCCGACGCAAATATATAAACTGAAGCAATTGGCCAATCCTAAATATTCAAACCATAAATTAATAAAGCGAAGCATGTAGATCCAAACCATAAATTAAGAAAGCTAAGAAAAATTAATAAAGCGAAGCATGTAGATCCAAACCATAAATTAAGAAAGCTAAGAAAATTGGCACCAATTTAAGATTTACACTATCGTTTATAGTAATTTTCTAAACTTACTGTCAACCAGTTCCATTAGATATGAGTCAACAGAGCGATCTAATGTTGGCCTCAATAATTGCAATACTGAACTAAAGTCTTGCATCATGCCTACAGAAAATAGAAATTAAAAATTGTACAACCCAAACACATATCTTTTAGTCAATAGATAATAAACTTTTAGGAAGCTTTCAACCGACCTGCACACCTAAATAATAAACTTTTCAATATCAAGAATCAATAAACAAATAAGCTAAAGAATCAATCAACATAAATCAGATTTGGTAATGGAATAAAACCTTAATCAGACCTAGATAATAAACTTTTAACACGTAATCAAGAATCAATAAACCAATAACATAGAGCAGAAAAAACCAATAGCATACCTTCAAAACGCCACCTCTGAAGCATTCCATGGATTTACCAAAAGTACCTCTACCCTGACAAACTGTTAAATAAAACTTTTATATCTAAACCCAACGGACTCATATATACCTATTTTAAATAACCTTATACCTATAAATATAGCTTTTTAATCGGATATATTGAACAACATTGGTTAGCAGGATACATGTGTGACATGTGATTTTACTTTCGCTCATGTTTGAGTTCTTGCCTAACACCTGCCATTGAAGAGCGCTCGCTTTTGGTTGGAAGACTATATCATGTGCTGTTTGAGGCCTCTAAACCAACATTATGGTGGAATCACTGTGTGTTAATCATCATCATCATCCAACATTATCGAACCCATAGCCTCAAATTTTAAATTACTATTATTATAATTAGTTAATGGAAACAAATTACAAAAACACTTAGTACATACTTCATTATTATATCTACTGAGTTAGAATTAGAAAATATTCTAACATCCTACTTTTGATGATAATAATAAAAAAAATTCATTTATTTGATAATGCGTTATTATCTAGTTTAAATAAATAAACCGTTAGAAGGTGGGTCTGGGCATTTAAAAGATGGAATAAGGGATGGAGTGGGCCTTAGGTCCATGGAGCTTATGGGAGTATAAATACCCCTTAAACCCTAATCCTTTCCACTTTTATCCATCTCTACATCATAGCCTACACCTTCAAAAACACACACAAACACTCCTATATCCCGAACCAAGATCTGAAGGAAAAGACCAAGCTCGTTGGCGCTAGAACATCGTGACAAACAAAACCTACATCAAGACTAGATCGTGTTCGTAAACTGATTCGTTTAAAGGTACGTTTATAACGAAAACTTATTTGGCTTGTTTAGTATTCCTAGACCTATATGTAAATGGTAAAAACGAATCAAATGCAACAATTTCCGTTGAAATTCGTTCATGTTTAATGGGTTAATCAATGGTATAAAGAACCGGTTATATGTATTAATCAAACGCATCATTTAAACTCTATGTTAAGAGGCTAGGATGATTTGGGGTTTGTAGGCGATGTGATTACGAGCAGATTGATGCCTATTTAGTGTTGTTTCATCGCGAATTGAGGGTTAATCGAAGATCTGGTGTATGTTGACTATGTTATGTTCTTGACGATTTTGACTTTGACAATCAGAGTCAAAGATTGGATAAGAACAGATATTCATTCGTTATGAATAGCGAATGACTGATCATTCGCTAAGCAGTTATAACGAATAAGATCCATTTAAGCGCTCTCATGATGAATGAGCCTTTCATTCGTCTCCTAGAATTCACGAATGATCTTACTCTTTCGTTATCCATCTATTCGTCATGATGATACCATGAATCAACCCATTAGTTATAGATACATTCGTGTGCTCCTGTAAAGAATGAGCCTTTCATTCGTCTCAACGAAATCATGAATGGCCTAATACATTTGTTACTCATGCAGTCGTCCCAGATCAACCAATCTTTATAACGAATGGAACCATTCATCATAGAGAATGGGATAACGAATGAGGCTTAACCATAGACCATTTTTTATAACGAATGGGATAGCGAATAAAATAATAATTTAAGAATTCTATTGAGATTGGTGTTAAGGCAGTTAATGAAAATAAAATTTTTACAAGCTGACCTGCAGCTCGACCCCAGCCAGGGGCTCTGCCCCTTGGACCCTGCTAGGGGCTGCCGCCCCTATACCCCACTGCCTGGGGCGCTGACCCCGGACCCCGTAGTTAGGGGCTACAATAACTTAGAAGTATGATATAGTTAGAAATAGTTAATTGATACTTGTGATTATTATACAGTTAGCCGTGCACAACTAAAGAGTGGTATTACTATAAACTCAGAAAGAAGCAGGATCCATGTGAGTTTCTAGCCCCACTTCCGGTAAGTGTATGACATGTGAAAGTTGTGATGTTGTATGTATGATATATGAATGTTTATGCCTGAAATTTGCATGATATTGTAGGTAAAAGAAACAAAAGTAAACAAGTAAAGGTATATGGATTCATGTACGGTTATGGTATAGTTGCATGGGTAGGTAGTTGACGAACAAGGGAACCGGACAGGCAAGAGAGAATCGGACCCTAATAATATTCGAGGCAAAAGGTAAACAGACCCTAATAATATCCGAGGCAAGAGGGAACCGGGCCCTAATAATACTCGAGAAAGTAGGGCGAAATGCTCTTTAAAACGTATAAGTATGTATATAAAGAAAGATAAAATAGGAAAGAATGAAAGTATGAAAGTAAGGAAATAAGAATGAAGGTATACACTTATGAGTGTATGAAAGAAAATAAACCCGGTTAAGTATGTAGTATATGAACGAGTTGTATGATGCCCGATTAACTAGAACTCACTTAGCTGACTTTTAGAATGCACGCAGGTGAGTAGAATGAGACAGCTAACTTGAATGGGGACACATGGAAAAGGAATAAAGAAGCTGACATCTGAAGACTTATTTTATGATGTTTAAACTCAAAGACATGTTTATTATTTTTTTTAAATTTTATGATTTATGTAATGAATGGTTGGCATCTATATATTCCGCGAAAAGTTTTGATTAACTCTGATATTTAGAAATGTGTTTATGAGTAAATCCAACATCAAAGTAGGGCACCGGGACCAAGGTCTTACATATATGCTTCGCACAAAAAAAGTATCATGAGTTTTAAGTCTAGGTAGGAACCAAAAAATATTGAATCTTTATTTTACTTTATACCCGTGCCTGGACATTTTAGTGTCATAATGACAAGTATTTTCTTCTTTGCATTATAAACAAAATGATATATCTTTATAAATGTAAATAAAAACACAAATAAAATATGTATGTTCTAATAGACCCGAACAATTCAAATTTGGTGCCCTACTTGCCCACTTTGTCACCAATTTCCTGGTTAATTCACTAAAGAGTTACTCATTACTTAATCAAAATATGATTGTAGGATATGGATCAATCCTTATTAGACAGTAAACGATGTCATGATATGAAATAAGATATACAAGGAAACTTACCGAAACAACAAAATACCTTAGATGAGGAGCCTTTAGAGGGAACCTACTGATTATCAGATTCTTCATCATCAAGTGCATCGTCAAGAAAGTCACAAACTTACAATCAGAGCAATAGTTATCAACATGTTGAAACAATAAAGAGTTCAGAATCTTTAACACAAATAGTAACTAAAAATATCAAATTTTATCTTGATCTTCATCAATAGTTCAAAACCAGTCATCTAGGCCATATATAATTACCTATAATGATCATATTCAACTCCAACTCCTGGATTAACCCAAGAACACCCATGTTATCATAATTCAAAGCATGATTCATGTGATCAAGCTAATGAAATTGGAAAGAAGTTACTTTCAGTATTGGCATTAAATTCATGTGGTCAAACTACAATTCAAAACAAACATGAAATTCAAAATTCTACACCATTAGGGTTTTAATTTCCTATTCTAATGTCGAATTAGGGTTTATACAATGGATTAAATTAAACAAATCAAGCAGATAGCAGATAACAAAGAAAAATAAATAAAATACCCATAGACAAACAACCATGAAAACACCAACAAAAGCTATACATCCCTTTAGACTCAAGTCCTAATTTTAAATCATTTTGCTCTAAATCAGTAATAATGATGACAATTTCAAGCCCATATCAAAACCATTATTAAGAAAAGTGTTTCTTTCCAAATATGCTTTATAGTCATATAGTGACTTTATGCATAAAACAGTGGTAACAGGTTATAACATGTTGAACTCAAAACTTAAAATTGTTATTTATCGTTGGCGGGCACATAACTTGATGGTTGAAAATCTTTTATTTATAATTAATCATCTATGTAACCAAATGAAGCAACATAAAACTAAAAAAAGTACGTAACTATATTGAGTCAAAGAAAATTTTTGACACTTGTTATCCCTAAAGGCGTGTCACTGCCATCATTTCTAGGATAATCTTCACCGGAATATAACTGATCATCATGAGAGAGTAGACAACAAAAGACCTTAACACTTGATAATAGGAAAGTAGCATTGAAAAAGAGAATAAAAAATCACACATTTTAAGAAATTGAATCAAAACATAATACCATTCATATTTAAGAGTGGTGTTTTCATTGTTCATGTTGGTAAAATAAATACCATTTCTTGGAAAGGCAAGAACTGGGATGCAGAATTACACAAGGGTAAAAATGAAAGTTTACCAAATAAATTATTTACAGATGATTTGTGCTAACAAAAATGTGTTGAACATTTCATTTCATGGTCATCTAAATATTTCAGAAAAAAAACTCTAAATCCATAGTACGTTTTAAAAGTAACCTCTATAAGCCAGTCGATAAGAATACCACACATTTCCCATGTATTGTCACGCTACACAATAAGTGGATATAAGTGTTGAAAGTAATGGATAATATGTAATTTAAAAAAAATTGACTTGATTGATTTATCAACAGCTAAAAAAAGTACCTCAACCACATGTAAGTTATTAAATACTGCAGCTGCATATAAGCAGACATTATGTCAAGAAAAGCTTGATAATTTGCAGCCTCCACTTTGTTAGTAATATGTAATTTTTCTGCACAATGAAATGATTGTTAAAATATTTAACACCACATATTCTAATATTGGTTAACAAAAAATTGAAGACTAATACACTGTTTGGTATGGGGTAATGGAATGGACGACAGAATGGAATGGACATGGTAATGGAATGAACAAAGGAATGGAATGGGTTATTACCATTCCAATAAAATGTTTGGTTACCACATGGGAATGAAATGAATCATTAATTTGTATTGTTGGAAGGTAAGAAAAAAATAAAAAAATAAAATTAAAATGGTAGTGTGTGGTGGTGGTGGGAGCGGTGGAGGCAACGGTGGAGGTGGTGGTGGAGGAGGTAACAGTGGAGATGGTGGTGGGCAGCGTGTGTGATGGTGGGGCGATGATTGATGTATGCGGTGGGTGGCTGGAGGTGGTGGCTGGCTGGCACTGATGGCGATGGTTTGTGGAGGTGGGTGGTGGCGGCGATGGAAGCCGATGGTGGTGATTGGTGGCATTGGCGGCGGTGGTGGGCAGCGGTGACGGTGGGCGATATGTGTGATGGTGGGGCGTTTGTTGATATATGCGGCGGGCGGCTGATGGTGCTAGGTGGCTGGCACCGATAGTGATGTTAGGTGGAGGTGGGAGGCGGTGGTGGTGGCAGTGGCGGTGGTGGTGGTGGGTGTTGATGTTGGGTGGTGGTGATGTTGGGAGGGTGGTGGAGGTGATGTAGGGTGAAGGAGAGAATGGAATGAAAAAAAAACATAGGGTATAGAAGGAATGAAATTGGGGTATTTTAGAAGGAATGAAATGGACTTGGTAATGGGTTATTCCATTTCTTTGGTCAACCAAACACACTATTTTTCATTCCCTCACAATGAGTCATTCCATTCCGTCCTCCATTCCTGCATACCAAACGCAACCTAAGTGTTAAAATGAAACTGCTTATTAAGGAGGGGTATATAATATGATTTGAAATCATACAAATAAGTTTACAAATAATGACCAAATATAGATTACAAATAATTTAAGCAAGACTTTATATTTTTAATGATATAGGTTATCATATAATTCTTAACTGAATGTTTGACTTAACACTAATTTCAACAAAAAAATTAAAAAAGAATGTTTAATTATGGCATTTATTTTAAAGAAAATTTAATTTCCGGAAATAAAACAATTTTTATTCAATATCTGAATAAAACTCAAATAAAATTAACCAACATTAAAATAACTGATCTTCGAAATCAAAATTTCGAAAAGTGCCAAATTACATTTCTTATCATATACCTATAAATGAAAAAATAATAAAAATTAACTTGATGTCGAGATATTACCAATTAACCAAAAACATGAAATAAAACTGGAACGATGGACACCCAAATTATAATCGATCGTTAATGTTAATATTCAAGAAATAAGTACATAAATCATACCCCATACATTGTCAAGGACATCCAACGATGGCTAATTGATGTAACTGTTGCAGAAAATCATACTACATACCCTGTTCGTGAAAATTACGGTTATTAAACGAAAAATGATTCAATTAAATTGATATCGAGATACGTAGCAACGAAGCGAAAACATGAAACAAAATCGGAACTAATGGGCACCCAAATCATATTCGATCATTAATGCCCGGAAGGGAAATTAGGCGAAATTAATAACCGACCGATCGTTAATTTCCGGAAGATAAACAAAATAAAACCGGAACCGATTCACACAAAAAAAAGGGTTTATTAAACGGTCTGGTTGAATCTTGGAAGATGATGGAGAAGAGAGAATTAAGACGGTGCGATAGGACTAGTAAAGTGATTAGAATATGAATTACAATTAGGTTATATTATTAAATCGGGTTATGAACTAATGGGTATTAATAAACAAATACGGGTCCATCAGAAAGAAAATTTATTTTACTTTTGAATTATTTTAATATCAAGAAATTATAAGAAGTACTTAGTATTTTTGGAAATTAGGGTAATGGATCAATAAGAAGATGCCAAGTGTACACAAACTCAATTGTTTTAATAGTATTGGTAGACTTAGCTGGAATAATTTAGACGAATCGGTAATTCTTAACATTTATGCTTAATTAAAAATTGGTCAGATATAAAAGATGTAAACTTTATTGAGACTGGAGAATATTAAAAGCTAAAACAGAGTGGTCAAATTCGGTTCTAAAAAACCAGAAATAAAATAATGTATAAATAATTAGAATGTGTCATTAAAATTAAAGTCGATGAATATTTAAAATAAATAAGCAATTATAGTAAATATCTAAGATTTTTTAAATATAAATTTGAAATAGTAATACACCACATATTATATTGGTCAAATAAATTAATGCGTTTTTAATACAAAACTTATTAACTTTCAAGTATAATCGAAAGTAAATTATTTAAAATTTCCAGTATACATTAAATTTGTCATTTTTGCTAATTAAAATATGGTCAACTATAAATGATGAAAAGTAAATTAGCGTTTTTAATACAACTAATTAAATTTATCATAATAATTTCGATAAGGAAATAAATATTTTCGTATATATGAAAACCTTCAACATGTCCATTGAATCTTGGAGTTTGATGGAGAACCTACATTGATTATAGTAAAATTAGATTACAATTTAAAAGAATATAAAAATCAAAGTGGAAAGAAATTGAGATGTCAATGAGAATAGCGAATAATTATAATATTCGACTCCCTCTAAGTAGGAGCTCTCTCTAAACGAGAGAATATCTTTTATCTGTTTGAAGCTTTTTTCTGGTTTTCTTAACAAAATTATAAAATAAAATAATAATAAAATATAAAATATTTTTGACGAGTCAAGTGACTCAATTTTGTTTTTCTTAATTAAAATAAAAAAAATTTTGTGAGTTGAACTTAACTCATTTTCTCCCTCTAAAATTGTGACATATTTGAAAAATATTTACAATTTTTATATACAAAAGGATAAAAATAAAATATAATTAATTTTATATACAAAAAGATAAAAGTCGGGCACGATCAAAGGATTTTGTAAACAGGCCTGCAAAGTTGTAATCAGTGTGGACCCGTTCAATAGTGACAAGTTTCCGGTCACAACAATCAGGAATGAAATGCATTCGGATGTCAATGTGTTTTGTCTTTGAGTGTTGGACCGGGTTTTTAAAAATACGAACTGCTGCCTCATATCATACTTAATTGGGGTGTTAAAGAAATTAAAACCGTAATCTAGCAGTTGATGTTGGATCCATATCACTTGTGAACAGCAAATAGAGGCGACATTGTATTTTGCTTCAGCAGTGGAGGTGGACACGGTGACTTGCTTCTTGCATTGCCAAGAGATTAATCTATCACCCACCCGATGTTGACTTTCGATCAAGATTGCATTTCCTCATAGTCAATATCGGTGTAAACATGCAGTACTCTAGGAGAATCTTTGGGATACCAAATACCTAAGCAAGGTTTTCCCTTTAGATACCGAAAGATACGCTTTACATCAATCAGGTGCGATTTTTTGGATTACAGTGACATCTAGCACACTGATTGACAGGGTACATGATGTCCGACCTGCTGGCAGTGAGATACATTAGGGAGCCGATCATGGATCGATAGAGATGTTGATCAACTGGAATTCCTGATGGATCTGGAGCTAGCACAGGTCTGGTAGCAATCGGAGTGAGGAAAGGAGTGGACACCTTGAAACCAAATTTTTGGACAATGTCACGAACGTATTTTCTTGATGTATTAAATTTCCGTCAACCTTCTGTTCAACTTTGAAGACCCAGAAAGAATGTCATATCCCCCAATGAACTCATCTCAAACCGGTTTTGCATGACCTCGGCAAACTCTCTACACAGTTTATCAGATATAGATCCGAAGATAATGTCGTCAACATATACTTGGACCAGAATCTGATCATCCTTTACCTTCTTGATAAAGAGAGTTTGATAGATAATGCCTCTTTTATATCCATTCTTTAACAGATGTTCTGCTAGTGCAACATACCAAGCACGAGGTGCCTCGTGAAGGCCATTAAGAGCTTTATCAAGATGGTAAACAAGGTTTGGATGATTAGAATCTTCAAAACCTAGCGGTTTCTTGACATTGATCTCTTTTTTCACTTTTCCATACAAGAAAGCGATCTTTACATCCATTTGATAAACTTAGAAATTCATGTATGAAGCATAGGACAAAAAGAGACGGATTGCCTCAAGCCTAGCTACATGTGTATAAGTTTCATCGTAATCAAAACCTTCACTTTGAGAGAAGCCTTGTACAACCAATCTTGCTTTGCTTCCAATAGTCACCCCCTTATCATCTTTCTTGTTCATGAATACCCTTTTTGTCCTAATAGGTCTTTTATTCCTTGGCCTTTTTACTAGTCTCCAAACATGAAGTTTCTTGAACTGCAATAGCTCATCTTGCATAGCTTCAACCCATGAGTTTTGGGCCTCTCTGTAGTCCTTCGGTTCGACCTATGAAATAAAACAAGCAAAAAGGCATCTGTTAATGGTACCTGATTTGCTCCTTGTTTGGATGTCAGCAGATGGAGAACCGATGATGTTCTCTGTTGGATGACTTCGATGGATGGGTAATGAAGGAATATCGTCAACAATGGTGACAGGCTCTCCTCGGAGATTAACCGACAAGTTCTCTACGGGATGAAAAATGTGAGGAGCATTGACAAGAACATCAGCGGCTGATTGAATGAAGTCAGGTTGATCAACTTGGTGTTCTTGAGCAATTTGTTCATTCCAGAGATTTTCACCACGTGGAACAAGAATTGCATCGATGGGAGTTGATGCAGTATTGTCAGAATCACCAGTAGCATGTTCTTCATTGGCAACAACAACTTGAATTATTTCTTCTTGATAGGGAGGTGTGGCAACGGATTCTACCACGCTTGGGGCTACTTGAATATCTGTATAGGTTCAGTCTGATGCTAACCCACATTGTCGGCATATTGAAAGGAGTCTTAGGAATCAGTGTGAGATACATCTTCAACTTCAACCATATCAGTTGAATCAGCAGATTGAGGAACAAGATTGTTTACAACTTGATTATTTTATGGCAGAGGATCTGGTGGTTGTGCAACAGGTGGTACTATTCTGTTGGAAGGCTTAGTAAGTAGACTCACTTCAGGCAAACTGTTGATAGTGGATTGCATCAACAGAGATTCGGGCAAAGAAAATGGAACTTGAGTTTTTACAGGAGGTGGAGTGTACATGTCACGGAATTGTTTGAACAAGTAGTCATAGTCAAACAACCAGTCGCGTTCCGTGCGAGCATCAGTAGTGTTAAGCTCTTGCCAATCAACATTAAATGATTCTAGGATCAAATTGGTCTTCTTGTTGTAGACATAATAAACAGTTTTGTTAGCAACATAACCAACAAAATAACACTCATCTGCATTTTCAGCAAACTTTGGATCAGGCTAAGCACCAGTATGGAGCAGGGTGCATGGACATAATACCATTCATATTATGTGCTTGAATAAAAAATCACACATTTTAAGAAATTGAATCAAAACATAATACCATTCATATTTAAGAGTGGTGTTTTCATTGTTCATGTTGGTAAAATAAATACCATTTCTTGGAAAGGCAAGAACTGGGATGCAGAATTACACAAGGGTAAAAATGAAAGTTTACCAAATAAATTATTTACAGATGATTTGTGCTAACAAAAATGTATTGAACATTTCATTTCTTGGTCATCTAAATATTTCAGAAAAAAACTCTAAATCCATAGTACGTTCAAAAAGTAACCTCTATAAGCCAGTCGATAAGAATACCACACATTTCCCGTGTAATGTCACGCTACACAATTAGTGGATATAAGTGTTGAAAGTAATGGATAATATGTAATTTTAAAAAAAATTGACTTGATTGATTTATCAACAGCTAAAAAAATACCTCTGCCACACTTAAGTTATTAAATATTGCAGCTGCATATAAGCAGACATTATGTCAAGAATAGCTTGATAATTTGCAGCCTCCACTTTTTTAGTAATATGTATTTTTTCTGCACAATGAAATGATTGTTAAAATATTAAACACCACAAATTCTAATATTGGTTTACACAAAATTGAAGACTAAGTGTTAAAATGAAACTGCTTATTAAGGATGAGTATATAATATGATTTGAAATCATACAAATAAGTTTACAAATAATGACCAAATATAGATTACAAATAATTTTGGCATGACTTTATATTTTAATGATATCGGTTATCATATAATTCTTAACTGAATGTTTGACTTAACACTAATTTCACTACGTGAAAATTAACCTTCGGTCACACGAAAAAAGTGTGGCCGTAGGCCTTTAGCCACACACATTTTGTTCAGGTCATATGTGGCCAAAGGTCGCGACACCGTGGGTATGATATGGCCACACACAATTTTTTGTGGCCTTATGTGGTAATAAGTGTGGCTAAAGGGTACATGCATTAGTTACTGGCCAGCAAGAAGCCTCTTCAATAAGTGTGGCTAAACGCTAGAAAATGGCCACATGACTATTTCCTATGAGTGACCATTGCAAGTATATAGCCACATGAATTAATATTTCAGCCACATGAATTTTACAATAATGTGGCCAATATGGTTGTGTTAAGCTTGCATTGTGACCTATACCATGTGGATATAGCAAAGAAATGGCTACTTAAATTTAATAATAGAGTGGCTAACTATATGATATAGACACTGGATATTATATTAAAAGTGGCTAAATATGTTTACTTGCCACTCAAACACTCCTTTGTAGATTATAGTGTGGCTATTGTCTTACCGTTTGTTACACATAATGCTTTTCGTAATTGAAAGTGTGGCTATTGTCTAACTTTTCGTCACACATAGTGAGGTACTGAGTGGCTAATAATATCATATAGACACTGGAGGTTATTGTCAATGTGGCTAAACATGTGAACTTGCTAGTCAAAAACTCTTTTGTAGTTTATGGTGTGGCCATTGTCTTACCGTTTGTCACAAATAATGCTATTCGTAATTTAAAGAGTGGCTATTGTCAAACTTTTCATCACACATAGTGAGGTACTGTGTGGCTAATCGTATCATATAGACACTGGATGTTATTGTCAATGTGGCTAAAAATTTGAAGTTGCCACTCAAACACTCTTTTGTAGTTTGTGGTGTGTCCATTATCTTACCTTTTGTAACACATAATGCTATTCGTAATTTAAAGTGTGGCTATTCTCAAACTTTTCGTCACACATAGTGATGTATTGTGTGGCCAAACATATCATATAGACACCGGAGGTTATTGTCAATGTGGCTAAAAATGTGAAGTTGCCACTCAAACACTCTTTTGTAGTTTATGGTGTGGCCATTGTCTTACCGTTTGTCACGCATAATTCTATTCGTAATTTAAAGTGTGGCTATTCTCAAACTTTTCATCACACATAGTGATGTATTGTGTGGCCAAACATAACATATAGACACTGGGGGTTATTGTCAATGTAGCTAAAAATGTGAAGTTTCCACTCAAACACTCTTTTGTAGTTTGTGGTGTGGCCATCGTCTTGCCGTTTGTCACACACAATGCTATTCGTAATTAAAATGTGGCTATTCTCAAACTTTTCGTCAGACATAGTGATTTTTCTAGTGAAGTTTGATCTCGTTCCGCCACACAAACAAAAACCAACTGATGAAAGTGTGGCCAATGTTTTTGGTACCCTTTCGTCACACAAAAATGTTTTTGCTGTGACTGATGGTCATTTATAGACTCTAATTTTTGTAATTTCAGATGTGGCTATTGTCTTACTTTTGGCCACACCTATTTAATGTGTTCTATGTGGTCAAATTGTGTTTAATTAGGCAATATATAATTATTTTTATTTTTTATGCAGTAATATAAAACAGCTATAAGCAAGCATGACAAAACGAAATTAGAAACAAGTTATATTAACAATAATAATCACTTAAGCAAATGTATATGCAAAATATCTTACAAAATACAAAAATAAACGACTACCTATATACTAGCTAAGACGTCGGTTTTCTTGGCACTGCTCCTTGTCTTCTGTTTGGACACCCTGTCTATCGTTGTGTACTTTGCCTTTGCCTTCTTGCCAGCTCTGTATTGTTCTTTTGAGGATGGGAGTGGTGGTAGCTAGAACAACAAAATATGTCTTGTTCTTTAATGTCATATTTTGTAATTGAATATAACAAAATAGTAGGCCTGCAAACGAACCGAACGTTCGTTTAACTGTTCGTGAACCTTTCGGCGGGAAGTTCGTTTATGTTCGTTTATCTTTGTTCAATTACGTTAGTTTAGATTATAAACAAACGAACATAAACGAACACAAGTGTTTGTTTTTTAAACTAAATGAACATAGATATTTGTTCGGTTTGTTAAAAGGGAACAAACCTCCTGGTCACATAAGATTAGGAGTTCTGGCCAAGTAACAAAAGTACCACGTGCGTTGCCAACAGTCACAATTTCACCTGCCTCACAAGTAATAATTGCTTGTTCCTTTATGGCTTCATCAATACTAACTTTATAGCAACCCACCGGGATTGCTTTTCCATGCAACTGTTGTGGAACTGGTGACCAATGAACTGTACCACGTGCCACCTTGTTACTCTTGTCATGCACACACAAACAACACTCATACACCTATCAAGAAGCATGTGAAATCATGTTGAAGTCAATATTTATTATAAGGACATATCCATGGATATGCCATGTTGGTGGGAAATTAACAATGTTTCGCGCAGTACCTACATTTTTTCAGCAGGTGGGGAAGCTTCATCCGTAGATACATCAACTTTTCTTTAACGGCTTCTCCGTTTTACCTTAAAACCAATCAATGAATCAGCTTATGGATGGAAATCAATCAATAATTAAAGGGAAACTGAAATTGCCAAATACTTACTGATGGTTTTTTCGAGCCGTTACTATCCAGAGTGTGGTGTAGTTGTGTTGATGTTTCGTCAACATTGTTCTCTACAGGCTTCATTGGTAATATAAAAGAAACTGGAATTGTTAGGCTTATTAGGTTATAAAATATAAAAACTGAAATTGCCAAAATACTTACTGATGTCGCGCTATGGGGATCGAGTACCGTTTGGTCAACATTTTTTCCACGGACTTGGCCTGCAATTCGGTAATAGAAAATGAGCACACTCACATTGGAAACGAATTATAAAAAGTTCTGAAATTGTCAAATACTTACTGATGTCGCGATATAGGGAGCGAGTACCGTTTCGACAACTATTTTATCCACATACTTGGCCTACTATTAACTTATGCAAAATCAGCACACTCACATGGAAAGTTAATTATTAAAAAAAATCAATCAAACTGTCAAATGCTAACCTGAGGAGCGGACTTTTGTTGCACAGCCTCACCTGAGGTTAAGATGTATCCACACAGAACTGGCCTACAAAACAATTTATTAGGTTATGGAAAATGAAAAATCACATGGAAAGTTGTAATAAACAAAGAAACTGTCAGATACTTTCTTGTGCTGGCATTTTATTTTGCGCCATAGCACTAGTACTTTGGTTAGAACCAACCTGATTGGGAACAGAATTTACCTACGAATTGTGACAAAAACAATGCCAATTATGTATGTCGAATGCATTAATTAATATGTAGCGTACGTCACTAACTTGACTTGCCGACACTTGCGGCAACAATCCTTCGAGATGTCTGAACCTGGCCTCAAATGCTAACCGTTCCTTCTCACGGCTTGCTAGCATAGCATTCGTGGATTCAAGTAGAGTCGTCAACTTGTTCACCACTTCATCTCTCTGCACCGCCTCATACTCAAGTTGGGAAATCCGTTGCTTAAACGAGCCTTTTACCGACTCACACCCCAATATTCACCTGTTGTCAGTCCGTACCCAATCCCTTTTAAAAACCCACCTTTCTCTTTGCCAAGCACTAAGGTGACGGCATCTGAGCACGGTTCAAGTGTCAGGGCTCCGGAGGCGATCTGCTCCTCATGCTGAACCTGCAAGAAAACAAATGTCAAACTGCCGATTCATTACAAGCATAAAACGTTTGATTTCATGAACTACTGTAAGTAAATAAACACTTTGTAAACGATTAGGTTAAAATATGTTATATATTTGTTCAAACTAGTCTATTACGCTTGTAACATGCTTATGCACAAAAACATATATAAATATTATAATACGCTAGTAACACGCTTATTTCTCCACATCAAGTGTTGAGACAAGTTAGACAGACTCAAGTTTGTTTGACACCAATATAAGGCAATGGATTGACTTTAACATGATTTAAAAAGTTTAATACTATAACATACTAATTTGGTTGCCACGCATTCGACAACAACATTCTTGTATGCACCATCTTTGTCCTCCCTTGCTTTCATCCACATTAATGCACGGCCGGGGATCTCATCCGGTACAAGTTCCTTGATTTTGACCTTGTAAAATATTCAAGAGAAAGAAGCTGACGGTCATGCATTAGACACACAACCAACAAATCATTGAACTAGAGAGAAAGCAGCTGACGGTGATTACCTGTTTCTCTCGAAGGTAGGTATAACCCCCTCGTCCCATGTGATGATCAAAAACATTCTTTGCTCGAGCTCCCTTTGATGAAGCCGATTTTTTCTTCAACCACACATTATAATCATTTCATTATATTTAAAAAAAACATAAACCATATATACCCGATCAATCTACGTTTGCAGAGTAGAGGATTTATACCTGAAACTGCTCTAATTGTGTGTACTCAACGAAGCGATCTCAGGCTTCTTGCCTGATCATCGTCCTATGTCCCTTTGGTATCGCCTTCAGCTTCAGAGGTTTACCGATGTTCGACATAATGTATTTGGCATACATTTTTCTTTGGAAATCCCGAAGAAGGTGTCCGAGCCGATTCATCACAGAAGGCCTGTGACACGCCTAAATCTCAAAATATGTCTGCATAATATAATACAGTAAAGGTAAATTACTTCTCAAAATATAATATGCACAACTAAAAATTAAGAATAACCGTTATTTGTTCCCACAGTTTATCTCTAAGCTCCTTTGTGACCTCCCTCCAACTTAAATGTCTCAAGCCAAATATTTCGCTTACAACATCCCCTAAAAAACTTGCAAACTTTGATCTGGTTTGGCCAGTGAACCTACCCAGATTATCAAACTCCACTGCAAGTCTGACACCTCCAGAGTTTGAATAATCGATACGTAGCTTAGGTAACCTCGTCAACCCCCTTGTAGGTTTTTTCGTAGTAGTAAAACTGTTGATGGGTTCGATAGCTATCGTCTCTATATCATCGTTTGCTTGACCGTCGTCGTCGTTGGCTTCCTCATCGGAGTATAAAACATTTTCTTCTTCGATTGTTTCATCTATAAGCTTCATCTTCGATTGTTCTTCTTCAATTGTGTCGTCTGATTAATTTGTGGAGTGGAAAAGCTTTTTAATCTAATTTGGAGTTTTTGAATATTTGGAGCCAAAATATTGGAGCTTTTTGAGTTTTGCCTCCCTTTTAATTAAGAACCAATAGATTATTGGCAGAGAACCTGTGGCTGAAAATAGGTACTTTGATATAAGATGGTTTTTAATATAAAAATTAAAGGGGATAAGCGTGTTACTAGCGTATTAGGATATTTATATATGTTTTTGTACATTAGCGTGTTACAAGCGTAATAGACTCGTTTGAACAAATACATAACATATTTTAATAAGCGTATCACAAGCGTTTTTAACAATAGATTAAGAACCAATAGATTATTGACATAGTTTTTAATATAAAATAAAGGGGATAAGCGTGTTACTAGTGTATTAGGATATTTATATATGTTTTATGTACATTAGCGTGTTACAAGCGTAATAGTGTTTTTTAACAAAGTATTTTTTGTTTTATTTTAGATTCAACCAAGTGTTGTTTACGATTTAATAAGCGTATCAGTAGCGTTTTCAACAAAGTGTTTTTTGTTTTTACGATTTGTTTTAAGATACTCCATAATTACAATTCTTTAAAAGTTTTCATACAAAAGGCACCATTAAAACAATAAACTAAAATATGTAACCAACCAACATTTAAAACAATGTTACAAGAAACTATAAAAGTAAAGCATTTAAAAGTTAACCAACCAACATTCAAAACAATAAACTAAAATATGTATCAATACAACCATCTAAATATGAAAATAACAAATGTTACAAAATCACAAATGTCACCAAATCACAAATGTTTCTAAAGTCACCAAATCACAAATGTTCCAAAAATCACCAAACACAACGCGCATTCTTGCACTAATCAACTTTTGAAACTAACAAAGTACATTCATTGATGTCATATTCAAATCTGCACTTATCACCAATCTATAAATCATTTTCCGCCGTGAAAATTTTCCATTTTGGCAAAAAATATCATTTTCCGCCGTGAAAATTTTCCATTCTAACAATTCACCATGAAGTTTCATTTTGTTTTACGACCTTCGGGATTGACCAAAGTGATTAGCATTCCATCATAGGCATCAATCTTGGTAGCAATGTGACCCGGAAGACGCTGTGAAAAGCAAATTTCAAATATATTATAAAGTTAAAATTTAAATGAATATACTTGTAAATAAAAAAGAAATTTAAAAATTCATTTTACCAATTTGTTGGTGACGTTCATGTGAAAGACGATTTTAGAGTCATCATTTTGCTCATCAAGATGAATTGGGTTTTGGGAGGAACTACCTTGATTGCTTAATTAATAGGTGAGAAACAACTGATTTGGACCGGGAAGGATAAATTATATGCCATATTCAGGAAATACATTAATATGAAATGTAAAATCTGATATGACTTCAAACACAACAAACGAACCACCTTTCAAGTTGGTTGGTTTAAAAACCGCATTCCATCCATCCTCTATCCTAAAACCCATTCCATCCCAATGACATGAAACGTTTAACAACACTATATCTGGAGCAATAAGTTGGAAAAGCAAATTCATGCAATTTTCATCAAATTCTTGAATCACGTACCACTCATGGAAATCCTGTTAAACATGTTAATTAATAGACATTTGAATTTGGAAACAATCATTTAAAACAGAAATTAAAACTTACCAAGTAATGAACGTGTCGGTTTCTGACTGGAATGCATAACATTGTACCAGATTGATCATTTACGTTTCTTTTGAAAGTAAACATGTTCAACATAGATGTTGACTTAACCTCAAAAACAACATATGTTCCCGCTTCTCTATGTAGGTTCCCAGCCGGATCTACACGGAATATCTCGTTCTACGTAGGTGCGGAATCCCTACGTAAGACGATACGAGCGTAGAAGACGATACACGTTAACACGATCAAACACACGTTACAATAAACAAAGACACGTTGTATTGCAACTGGAAACACGTGATTCTCTGATCACCGATTACACAAACTGAATAACTCGTAAACTGAAAACTTGTACAATCTTCTCATAAACCTAGCCGTAACCTAATGTTTATATCAGACGACAAATTCGTCTAACATGTTTAGGCGAAGTTGTCCCTAACTTCGCTTGTTCTACAAGTTCGCCCATATCAGGCGAACTTGAGTACCAACTTCGCTTAATACAAAACACAAATCCAACTAACTCGATTACAGACACTAGACACTGAACTACTGACATCATGTACCAACAGACTCCTCCTTGGCAGTAGCTTCATATCTCTATCTTCAAGCACGTGTCTTGTAATCTTCAACAATCTTGTATCTTTCATCTTCAAGCATGAACCCCTTCTCGTACACAAACCGAAACAACACTTTGATATTTCTTCGCTTCTTCTTTCCAAGCAGGAATATAAAATATTTTCTTCTCGTTCAGCACCTGCAGATCAGCTTGAGACAAATTCACCAAGTGCATTGGATCATACACTCTCATCAGCTCTTGTTCATCTTCATTCTCCATTACTGCTTCAGCTGTTTCACAATCAACATACCACCACTTCAGATCCTTGAGCACATCCTTGGGCATTTGTTTCATCGGCACTTTTTTTAAACACCGGATCGGCTTATACTTCATGATCATCCAAGGCTTGCCATCTGCTCTCATCCCTCTATCTTTATCTTCAATAAGTTTTCCTTTCTGTGGTTTCAACAGCTCGAACTTTTTCTCCTTTATACTTTCCTTCCAAACAATCTTTCCAATGACCCTAGCCATGTTATCATCACTCCTGTTTATCAACCCCAATCTGGCTAAGTCCTTCACTTCACACTCAGGCAATGTATTCAACGATCTCAACAGTCTCTTGAAGTACTGAACCCCATCATACCTTTTAATCACAAAGAGCCTCAACTGCTCATCATATAACCAGCATATAATCCCCTTTCTCGATTCAGCATAACCCCTGATGTTGTAACTTTTCTTGAACATAGTAGGGACCGACGGTTTCTTAGTCTTTATAAACCACTGAGCGTAGCCTTCTTTCCATCTTGGCTGCTCCTCCCATTCTGTCTCATCGCTTCCCATATCTTGACCTATATCTGACTTATCAACTTCCGGAATCTCGTGCTCAACGTTTTCCTCTACAATCTCTCCATCTTCAATCTCACTATCAATAACAATCTCAGCACCAATCTTCTCTATCTCTTCAACCGGTAACACATCGTCATCACCTATAACCTCATCATCCATCATCTCAGCATCCACGACCACCACCTCATCACCCCCTGAATTGCCAGCTGCACTGGTTGACTCCCCCTGAGATGTGGAAGTTCCAAGAGCTTGTTTAGTTCTTGGCAACTCTCCACCTGCACCTTTCGTGCATTGGGATCATCGTCTCGATCATTACGCTTCTTAGTCCTCAGCTCATCACCCTTACAGCTCGTCTCCCCCTGAGATGCCAAGAACTGTTTCAAAGCATCAATTATTTTTCCATGTTCGATCAGCAGGGACGACTGTATCTGATTCTCTGCAACGAGGAGCTGAATAGCATGGGTCTGGATAAGATTTACCCTTGATTGTTCTGCCACGACCCTTTCAAGCGCTGCTATTCGTTCCGAGTCGGATAAGGTTGCATCGAAATCAAACCTCAGATGTGATATATCTTGAGTGTACTAAGGAGGGATTTCCAATGTAACCGGGACCTCAGAAGTAGGTGTAAACGTAACCGCAGGTGGTATCGTAACTGACAACCCTGCAGTAGCTACAACTATCGACTCAATAAATCTTGCGACGACCTCCGATGGAGTAAGAGTTGGAGGTGGCAAAGATACAATCTCCGGAGCCGAGAGTGGGAATGTAGTGGGTGGGAGGCCGAATGAGGATGAGGTAGCCACCACGGGAACGTCCGTGGCGCTTGGCCTTGTAACTGGTAATGATGTAGGAACTATAGTCATACCGGACAGTGCGGGTGGAGTGAAACGTACCACCCTTGAGCTCTCACCAGCTCCCGAACCTGCACCTGTCCGTTCCCTTCTCGATCTACGAACCAACTGATGTACTTCTTCCTCAAAATCTGAATCACTGTCATCATCGGCTCTCTTTCTTTTCCCATGAATCCTTTCTTGTGTTACTAAAATCCGTCTCGCTTCAGCCACATCATCATCTGAAGAATCTGAATCAGCCACCGTCGTAGCTGCCCTAGTAACATTCACACTCGAAACCAGTGCTACCGAGACCTGTACATTTTCTTCAGGATCAACACGCTCCATATCAAAAAATCCTTGACCGCCAAACGCTGCATCAAGGTCTACATTTTCCTCCGGTGACACAACAGGAGCAGCAGGTATAGCTTGTTGTACCTCAGGTGGTTGAGGTGCTCCAGCCTGTTGTGGTTGAGGATCCCGAAACTCGTCCCCACGAGCTGGAACATACTCTTGGTTGATCAAGTACCCGAATAAAGAAGTATGTCGAGGACGGAGCTCAGGTTTGCTCCTCGCACTGGATGATCTGCATTGAGCGAAGATCCTCTTGCTGACACTTTCCACATATCTAATTGGGCGGCGCTGAGGTAACGTGGGAGCGACGTGATTCAAGATCATTTGTAGAAATCTTGGATACATAAGAAATCTCTCACGCGCTACCGCTCGTCTTTGTCGATCTATCTCGTAGAATACCATCTGACTAAAGCTGTAACGCTTATTGTAAGTCAGAGCAGTCATCGCCGACTGCATGGTCACACCCATTCCATCTGTACCAGCCTTTCTCCCTGACATACACACTATCATCACATGCATGAGAAAGCGCCACTGGTCTAGCAAGAACCCCTTGCGTCTCTGAGTATCCCCCAAAGGACCAGAATATCCCATTCTCAGAAACGCACCATCTCTGAATGGAGCCACAAAGTCTGTAGGATCGTCTCTCGTTTCATCCCCAAACTGTAAAGCCACCCTGATCTGTTCAGACGAGAACTGTACTATCTGATTATTGACCGTTGCACGCATAACCGGGGGCTCGACTCGACAGTCATATTCCACTATCTGCCAGAAATCTTCTATGTTTGGCAAAGATATCGGTAGTGTTGTGGTAATCGCGTGGAATATACGCGAGCGGAGTAGAAACGTGATGATCTCGCGGAAATCATCAACACCGCTCGCATCCTGGTCCAATGTGATGTACATGTTATGCATCGGGAAAAACTGTCGGTTGTTGTCTCCACCTTCTCACCACCTGCACCACCTGCTCCAGCTACAGCTGCCATTTCTGCAACAAAACAGACTAAGTTAGAGAAACGTCGAGGCAAATCACAAGTTCGCCTGTTACCATGAGCGAAGTTATGATTTATTCAATATAGGCGAAGTTAGAGGTGGGGCGAAGTTGGGAACAACTTCGCCTCAATTTGAACTTCACCTGATAAATGTTAAGTAAAAAGAGCCAGGCGAAGTTAATGATAACTTCGCCTAACCACAACTTCGCCTCATATACTGTTACATAATTAATTGTCAGGCGAAGTTAAACCTCAGGCGAAGTTAAGGATAACTTCGCCTAAACTGTAAGTTCGCCTGAATATGAATCGGCAACAGTTAGACGTTCAATACGAAGTGATTTCGGTCAATTTGGAGATTGCGGATCTCGTAAAACATGTTTTTAAGACGATATAGACGATCAAGTTGATTACGACCACGTAATAACAGGTTTGAAAATCGGGTGTTGAGGTTTCGAAAGACCGAGGTCACGAAACGGGTCGAAACGACTTTTGATTTACATCAATGACAGTGATTATACGATTCAACAACCCTACGCACCTTTAATCGGATTAGAACTGAGAAAAATAACACAGATGATTCGATGCTATAAGTTCGCTTAGGGTTACAGGAAGATAAGTTCGCCGGATTTTGAAAATAATAACAAGTCTGACCTAAAATTTCCTTTATATAGGGTCAAAGTTATACAGGCGAAGTTATGGATAACTTCGCCTATTGCAGGCGAAGTTATGGATAACTTCGCCGATATTAAACTTTACAAAACAAACCCCTATAATTTGAACAATTTGCAATTAAGTTTTAAAACATCCTTTAAAGAGTTAAATGATACGATCAAGACCAAGTAACCAGGTATAAAATCATACAACCACATAAGTAGAATAAAATTTTAAAAATAAAGTACACGGGATCAAATTTCAGTCTCGACAAGGACTACCACGTTTTAGAAAAGATCCGAACAGGAATCATACTAATTAAGTGACTGTCACACAGATCCATGTTCAGCTGTATTATGACATAAAGAGACAGGTTGTAAGCAGGTATATAACTTAGAATGGTTTTCATTGCTTCTGTGATACGGGTTAGGTTCAATTAATCTAAAAACTTAAATGGGCAACACCTCAGAGATTGTGATGTCTCCTATCTATTCTCAAAGCGTATTTGGCTTTCCCCAAGTCACCCCGAGTTGGCCTCGACCCGTAGTGTCTGATTAAATAGTAAGTACTCTTCGATCTTTAGACTCTTCTTCCCGTTCTCTTTCTTACATCATGATTGAGAAGTATTAACATTATAAGCTCTAGAATGTCTCAGCAACACATAATTTTTTTTTTTATGAATATTTACACAGCTTCAAGTAAACTACTGCAAGTCCCGAATTTGGATCACTGCAGTTTCTTGACACACCATCTTCTCGGGAATCAGAACACTCACGGGCTCGTGTATGACTGGGTAATCGATTTTCTGCCTATCATTCGGAAAGATATATATGGAAACATGCACAACTCTTAAGGAGTTTCCACGCAAAATCGAGGAGATTTAGTTAGTATCACTTCTACTTTTACGCACCATAAAAAGCTACCATGACATACAATGACTGTTCTAAAGTCTTTTAGGCCTAATAATTTCACTAGTTAAGCACACAGAATCAGTATATCTATCACTTTCCTAGGTTGGATCAATTTTCTGTTAAACATAGTAAAGGAACTTCTTACGAAGTAGTAGACTTAAAAAATAATTTCATCTCCCATAAAAATTTTTAACTTCTATCGCCCCGATCAAGTCGAAGTTTTCTGGTAAACGGCTATCCTGAAGATCCAATGGATCAGCTGGACCGACCACATACAAGTATGTGTCCCTCTAACTAAGTATGAACGACTAATTTTCAGCGAAAGAATTAAAAACACATCATAAACCGCCCCGGTCACTTTCAGTCATCTGGTTAATGGCTATCCTTATATTCTACAAGTAGAAATGAGGACCAAACATATCCGAAGATATGTCCTTCAAACTGAGGCAACCGACATAATTTTAAGCGATAGTGACGTGTTTTTTTTTTTTTTTTTTTTTTTTTTTGAACAAAGACGAAAAACACGGTTACTCGGGATTGATCATCCCATTCAGCTCAACAAGGTTTTGAAAACGATTTTTGTCAAACGCTTTAGTAAACAAGTCAGTGAAATTATCTAACGTATCAACCTTTTCGAGCACAATCAATTTCTTCTCAGCACAATCCCGTATAAAATGATGACGGATGTCAACGTGTTTAGTTTTGCTATGCTTTACGGGATTGTTAGTTACTGAGATAGCAGCAGTGTTATCTATGCAAATAGGAGTATGAGTGAAATTCAGACCATAATCGCGCAATTGTTGTTGTATCCAAAGAACCTGGGAGCAGCAGTTCGATGCTGCCATGTATTCTGCTTCACCGGTTGAAATGGCGACTGAGGTCTGCTTCTTGCACTGCCATGACACTAATCTGCCTCCAAGAAACTGACATCCACCTGTTGTTGACTTCCGATTCTGATTGCATTTGACAGAAGACAAGATTCTTCTGTTGCCATCTCAGTCGACCTCATATCCATAACATACGTATTCTTTTCCCTTGGAGCCTTCATTACTATCCAATCCTCTGGTATCTTGAAACCAGGATACAGTACGATCGCTTCATTCTTGGTAAAGTGCACAGTGTAATCTTTGTCACAGATCTGCGATACACTCAGCAGATTATCCTTCAGTTCTTCAACGAAATTCACTTTCTCTAACGTCATTTTACCATTAGTCACCGTCCCAATTCCAGTAATCCTTCCACCACTCTCCCCAGCAAAACTTACTCTTCCTCCCTGAACAGGTTTCCATTCGTGTAACAAATTCTTGTTACCCGTCATGTGCCGGGAACAGCCGCTATCCACAACCCATAGATTGTTTGCAGCCCTGTTCAACTGTTCCTGCACGATTAAAGCAGAGGATTAAAATCTAGGGACCCAAGACCTATTGGTCTTGGGTCGATACATCCCGTACTTTGGCTGTCCAAAGTTAGTATTAGAATGATTTCTGTAAGTCCTAAAAGGATACCTTCTTGTAGATTGACTATGAGGCCATCCAAACCATCGTGAATTAAATGATTTATTACTAAAGATTTGGTTGTTAACAGGGAAAAACTGAGATCGATTTCTTTGAAAACCTGGATTAGTCGAATGTCTGAACTTTTATGAGTTTTCATTTTTACCATTATAGTACTTACTGTTACTTCTATTCTCAGTTTTCGAAGACCTCATACCTCTGAATCTCTGCTTCAGAGGGCAATCAGCAATCAGGTGTCCTAATTGATTGTATCTGAAACAACTCCTGTGTTCAACTTTCGTATCAACAGTTGTTTTAGATGTTGAGGCTGCATTACTGCCCGTTTGTCTAACATATGGTGGGACATACGGGTTTAGTGGAGAATTCTTTTCATTTGGTTTATGTTCCTCTCCACGTTTTGGTAACACTGCCTCTTGTTTTGTCTCACTCGACTCGGATGACTTGTCCGAATTTGATGAGACAAAACTAGGTACAGAAATCTTAACACTCGATACAGGTTTACTCGTTTCGCCTTTACTAACTTCTGGATCTTTAATCGTAACCTTAACAGGAACTGTCTGGCCAATTTCAACATCAACAGATTTCTGATTACTAGGATCATAAGTATAGTTATGATTATAAGATGGTGGAACTTCATTATATCCAATTCCTCCCCTTTTAACTGGGGAACGTTGATCACTTACAAGGTGATCAAGTATAGCAGATGAATTTCTAAATTGCTCAAGCTTTCTGTTTAGTTCCACCACTTTCACCTGGTGATCAGCTATCTGTTTATCCCTTTCAGCTATTAGTTTGGTTTTCTCTTCTAACACTTCATAGCTAAGATCAATTACTTGTATTTTTTTAGCTAGACTGGCTTTAAGACTTCTGATATCTTTTTCACTAGCTTTTATTTTTACCTTGTAACTGTTTTCTCTAGTTTTAGTGTAATGATGATATTCTTTTAATTTTTTAAATTGAGCATCCAAACTAACAAACTGATCAATTATTGTTGTCAATTGTTCAGACAGATTTTCACATTTCGTGCAAGGGAGTCTAGTACTTACCTCGGAGAGCTGATCTGTCACTTCTGCCATGTAAGCTTGATTTTCTCCAGTCACTTTCTCACTTCCTGCAGTTTCGATGTTCGCCAAATTGGCCTGTTCGAACACTTCCTCAACATGCAGATTCCAATTGTATTCCCCGTTCTGTCTGGATATCATCGCCCTATTCTCACTACTTCCACCACTCTGTTGTGTAGACCTGTTCTGACTGCGTTCTACACGTTCATTTGTGCACTCTTTAGCAAAGTGTCCATTCTGTTGACAGTTATAACACCGCACCTTTGACTTATCAAAGCCTGGTCTTTCACCAACAAACTTTCTACCAGTCTTCTTCATAAACCTTTTAACCCTTCTTACAATCATCGCCATCTGCCACTGCAGATCCATCTCTTCCAGATCATCAGCATCGATCTGATCATCGTCTTCGTCTAAAGTTGCAGGATCAACAATCTTGCCTTTAATGTAATTTTCATACGAAGCAATGAAAGATGCATAGAGAGCAAACTGCTGTTCAGCAGATTTAACACTCATGGGCATCTGAGAGTAGTTGTTGTTCGGAACACTTGAAGAGAAACTACCCTTGGTTGCTTGAGGTTTAGAAGCATTTGTTCCACCAGCTACAAAACACACATCACCATCCATGTTGAGAGTTACATGACCTTCATGTGTTGAGTTAGCACCCGAGTCTCCCTTAGAGTAGTAAGCAGATGATTCAGACTTCGAACTTGAACTTGATTTAACTTTCGCACCATACATTCCCGGATCCTGAACCTGATCAGTTGGTGTCTCTTTTCGAACCATGTTAAGTTCAAAAGTTCGTAGTTTGTTGACTGCTGTTTCCAAGTCATAGTCGGCAAACTCTTTATCTTCTCTCATCAAGACAGTGTACATCTCCCATTTCGGTGGGAGAGCGTCAAGGAGTTTTTCCACGATCTCCTCTTCTTTGTAAGCAATGGAATAATTGCTGAGTTCGGTCATCAGGTGATAATATCTCGTGATGATATCATCAAGTGATTCATTCTTCAAATACTTGAACACCGAGAATTGGGTTTTGAGTAGTTTAATCTTGGATGCACAAATCCCCACATTGCCTTCAAATCGGTTTTCAAGTGCTTCCCATAGCTCTCTAGCAGTTTTATATTTCCTGAAGGTGTGAAGAATCTCTTGTGGAAGAGCCATTGTTATCGCAGCATGAGCTTTGCTTTCAGCCTCATACATCTTCTTTTCTTCCTCTTTCATCTTATTGTATTTCTTAATCTGTTCACGACCCTCATACAAAGCAGTTGGTGGAATGTATCCATCTTGAATGCACACCCACATCTTAGCGTCTTGATATTTAATATACTGCTCAAACCGATCTTTCCACGCCACAAAATCGGTTCCCTTAAGCATCTTCGGTGCCTTAGTAGCTGAACCCGCTTCCACTTCCATCTTTACCAGTTCCGTAATATTTATAGAAGTCATCTTTCACGAAACGAAAACACAATAGAACCCCGAAAAATAAAAATTTTATTCTTAAAAGTACTGTAGGCGAAGTTAAAGTTAACTTCGCTTAAGTCTTATCTTCGCTTGAATTCGTAACTTCGCTCTCTTTTTAGATTCGCCTGAATCGGCGAAGTTGTAGATAACTTCGCTTAAGTTAAGCGAACTTGTGAGGTAGGCGAAGTTGTGGATAACTTCGCTTAACCTTATATCTTCGCCTAAACCCTACAAACAGTAGCGACAACTTCGCCTGATGAACACGATGATTTTGCAGGTTTGATTTTGACGTTTTGCAAGGTATGCGAAGGTGTAATGGGTTGTTTTTGATGGTGAGAGGTGAGTAGGACACAAAAACTCGGTAAACTCGTCCCGCGAATAGTCGAACGGAACGATTTCTACACCCGCGTGATAATCCCGAACCACACAATCACGAGCAAAAGCTCTGATACCAATTGTAGGTTCCCAGCCGGATCTACACGGAATATCTCGTTCTACGTAGGTGCGGAATCCCTACGTAAGACGATACGAGTGTAGAAGACGATACACGTTAAAACGATCAAACACACGTTACAATAAACAAAGACACGTTGTATTGCAACTGGAAACACGTGATTCTCTGATCACCGATTACACAAACTGAATAACTCGTAAACTGAAAACTTGTACAATCTTCTCATAAACCTAGCCGTAAACTAATGTTTATATCAGACGACAACTTCGCCTAACATGTTTAGGCGAAGTTGTCCCTAACGTCGCTTGTTCTACAAGTTCGCCCATATCAGGCGAACTTGAGTACCAACTTCGCTTAATACAAAACACAAATCCAACTAACTCGATTACAGACACTAGACACTGAACTACTGACATCATGTACCAACACTATACAACATTCTCTGATTAATTCAGTCCAACCGGTTCCAAAATAAAAGTCATCAAGTACTTTGATTATAACTACAGAAAACGTTCTACCACTTTGATCATAAATCAAACAACAGCCGGTATTCGATTTCATGTCAGCAAACATTGGTTGAACAGCTTTAGGAATGAGCTATAAGTAACACAAAAAATGTTCTTAGAATCGCTGTAAACTGTTTCATAAAAATAAGTTACCCAGATAACATTAACATACCATCCTACTCATGGAATCGCTGTCGATATCTACCAGGAACTTAACTCCTTTATTGAGACGTGGCATTTTTATGTCAGACGATTCTGTATGTCCTTACCTGGATAAGCGAAGTTAGAAGTTGATTTAGGGTTTTGAAGTAAAGGGGTTTTATCATTGAGAATGGTTTGAATTTTTATTTTATTTTTTTATTTTTTTTCTACATATTTAATTATATATATATATATATATATTGGTTTTTGTTTTATAACTTATTATATTTAACTTTTTAAAAAAATAGTATAAAAACGTAGTCTTACTTTTAGTTTTTTTTTACTAACATTCCGGTATAAATTTCGTTAAAAGTTGAGTTCGTTTAATAAATCGTATTTTTTAAATAAATTTAAAATTTTGTCCATTATTGAACCATTGGTAAGATTTTCTGGATAAGATTTACAACTTCGTAATAGAGAAGCTTATAACATTCTAGTGTTTTCATTATCTTAATGAATAAGTATGTAGTTTTGTATCATTATCATCTTCTAGGTTATCATCATTATCATGTATTATAGTAGTTATCATCATCATAATCATCGATCACCGTAACCATGAAACGGCATCATCATCCGACGTGCGGGTAATCAACGTGGTCATTGTATAGGCCATCGTAGTCGGTGTTGATCATACGGGTAACATATATCTCGTTATCAGTGTCATCATCATCGTCAACAACATCATCATCATCATCATCATCAGCAGCATCATCATCAACCTATAGCCATGTACGGGATGTAGTCAACATCGTATGGGTTATCGTAAACAAAATGCTCAATATTAGCCATCATTGTCCGCACCATCTTATGATTTGTTGTCGTCATCAAACGACATCATCAGTCGTACGTTATCATGGTCGTCGTCGATCATACGGGTTACATGTCATTAAACACCGGTGTCACCATCATCATCAACATATATATATATATATGTGTGTGTGTGTGTGTGTGTGTGTGCGTCTGTGTGGCGTATTGTCATATAGGTACATATAATTAATCATCATCATATATATTTGTGATCATCATCATAGACATCATGCTCATTGTACTAGCTACACTCGCCAACGTATGGGTTGGCGTAAGCAAACCGTACCATATAGGTTAGCAGCATCATTATGATAACCACCACCAACCCAGGTTGTTATATCCATGTATTCATGTGGGTACCATTATAGTAGCATCGTCGTCGTCATAATTGGGCCAATCATCATAGTCATCATACGGGATAGCACCGTCGTCGTCTCATGGATTACATATCCGCAATCATACTACACACCGCCTACTGCCACCATCCATCGGCCACATTCGCCACAACGACCTACAGCACCAACCACTAACCACACACCACAACCACCCACCACACCTTCGCCGCCACCACCTTAGCATATCTATGAAGATAAGGTTGTAACTTGCAACTAGTTATGCAAGTTGTTTTAAGATTATGCAGATTTTATGTTGTAATGTTTTATTATAAATAGATGGCTAAAATGTCTTGTATAAGTGTGGTGGTTTAATCCCTTTAATACAAAAGCAGTTTTGTGACTTTGATTGCCAACAATTATAAATAAAAAACAAAAGGGGTTGAAGGTATTTAATTATAGTTACAATTATTTTCAGTCAAATTTAAAATGAGTTGTTTTATGTTTAACAGTTGACACCGGATTGTCAACACCGGATTGTCAACAAGTGATAACCTCATTACATTGAAATCTTCATATCTTCTGAGATAGGTTGACGTATCCGCTAGTGTCACAGAATATGATGAAATAATTTCAGAGTATGTATTTTTTTGTCTTGAAGACATTTGGGAGGAGGTCTACAAGTCCACTCACACAGACTCGTTCAAGGTGATCTTTGAAAGCTACTGTCCTGGCATTTATATAACCACCAATGCAATATATGCATTCACTAAACCAATGAACTATGAAGAAAAGAACAAATCTGCAGCATCACAGTTCAGATTCTTTACTTCAAGCACTCTGCTGGTACAAATTAATCTATTTTGTTTGTACTATTAGAAAACGCTCAAGAAACTCTTTAATCATCTGCATTTTAATTATTATACAGACAAGTGACCATAATGTTGAGTCAAGGGGTTACACATACAAAGAAAGACCAGATGTGTTTTCAGACAACATCGAAAAACAAATGGCAATTTTTGGAATCAAATCACTCAAGGAGGTTGCTATAGTTCTCGTGCCAATTCTACAACACGAACATTTCTTTGTGGTTACCTTCAATCTTCAAACAGGAGTGATAGAATTACTTGACAACAGTGCAAATCAAGAAATACCAGCTGATGCAAAGCTTAAAAGCAATTAGAGAGAATTTTGAAGAAAGATACGGAAAGACTCCTGATATACTGGTAAACATATATACCTTTAACCCAAAAAACATACATACCTGTTATAAAAATTGTCAAAAATACTTAAATTGATTTCTATTTTGTTTAGAAAAACGTCTTTTGCATGAATCTTAAAACAATCAAACACCCCATTGCTCAGAAAATCCAAGTAGCAAAATCAGTAGATTGAAGATGACATGGAGAACAAGAAATAATGGAATAGATTGTGGTATTTTTGCTATGAGACACATTGAGACATTTGATGGGAAGAGACCATGGGGGTGTAATTTCAAAAAGGAAGGCCTAAACAACAGAAACAGCTAAAAAGGTTGAGGTCAAAGTATTTGTGCAAAATCCTCCTCTCGTATGTAAACCAACACAGAAATACTCTTATCAAGAAAGCACTACTATTCCATGAAAATAACGACCCTCCTTTAACTAGAGAAGATTTAATTACTGAACTTAAGAAAAGGCAAAAACAAATTTGAATGATTTCAAAACTGACTGCTTTGTACTTTAAGATACTTGTTATGTTATGCTATGTACATTACCACTTTTTAATGTACTTTAAGATAATAGTTACATGTTGAATCAATGTTTTAACACAAACATAAAATTTTATTATTACCAAAACACACATATAAATACACCATCACAAACATACAAATTTTATTACTACTAATCTCTGAGTGACACACATATAAACACACCACCACTACATCAAATATACTCATGAAACACCATCATATACTAATCTCTGAGTGATATGAGAAACTTCAACTTCAATTCCATTGAGCAATTCAGTTCAAGAATTGCCTTGCCCAAAAGTTTTAACTAGTCAAACTCTCTCTGTCCTACATCAACCACAAACAAAACAATAAGATCTCGGATAGTACTAGCGGGCATTCGAGTAAGAACTTTTACAATGACATCCCTGGCATCCAAGTTGTTGCTAGTCTTTAAAAATTCTTCAGTAAGAGTTTCCCCGACAAGCTTTATCTGCCTCGATTTGATCCTCAATTTGCCTCCTGATGGCAGCCTTGTTGGATGTGGATAATGATGATGATGACGAGCAATCCATTATTAACTAAAACAATAATATAAAATTATGTAGGTATATGAGTTTCACAAATGTGGTGTTGATATATATCCCCAAAAGGCTCACAGACAAAACAATAGGGTGTCCGATGCCTGGGAAATGCTCACGGACGAATGGTAATTGTAATTAAAAAACAAAAGGGTGTCCCACGCTTGGGAAACACACAAACTTGTCTCATGTGTTTTTGTTTAATCTAGTGATTACTTGCATTTATATCAACTGTCAGAATTAATTTGGGAAATTGATCACAGTTATACTCAGCTGTAAAAAATCTTGGAAAAATATTATGGTAATGATAGCCTACATTAAAGTTAAGCTATATCTTACTAGATCTTACTATATCTTACTACAAATCAAACTTAATTTAATTTTAGGTCTATATATATGTTTGTTATTCAATCACACTAATAGTTTCAAAAAGATAATAAAAATGTATTCTTCTGACAAATCAAAGACCTTCGACTCATGTAAACTCATGTTGTTTGAACCAGACAATGAGTTTAAGGCAATGGCTGTTGATGATCAGAAACAACAGTCTGAATGCTACGACTCAATGTGTGGGACTCTGGTTGACACCATAACTACGGTGTCAACCAACATGAGTTTTAAGGAGATGGGGGCGGAGACTGTGTACAAGGCGGAGTGATGGTAATGTTAGCTTTGCTGGTCTTGGTTTTTTTGTGATGTATTGTAATTAATGGTACTTTTTATGATGCATCTTTTGATGAATGGTAAATACGGATTATCTTAAAATGCTTTCTTAACATGTTTTATGGATCATCTAACTGCTATCTCTTTCTTTGTTAAAAACGCTTGTGATACGCTTAGTAAATTGTAAATAACACCTTGTTAAATCTAAAAATAAAACAAAAAACACTTTGTTATCGATTAGGTTAAAATATGTTATGTATTTGTTCAAACGAGTCTATTACGCTTGCAACACGCTAATGTACAAAGACATATATAAATATCCTAATACGCTAGTAACAAGCTTGTGTACAACAACTCCTTTCTAAACCCTCCTATATATATATACTTATATATCTAGTTATGTTTTCAATAAAAACTCCTTTTTCACCATGGAAGAAATCTCATCGCGGACCACAACATCCTGTAATAATCGATCTCAGGTTTATTGTTTTTGTGGTCAAGAAGCTATTCTAAGAACATCAAGGACCACCAAAAATCCAGGTCGGAGGTTCTACAATTGTGCATCTCAGGTTAGTGAAATTGCTAATAAAGTTGGAATTCATCTACAATTGTTGACCCTAAACTCTATATTTTTTAACTTAGGGCAAAATATGTGATTTCTTTACACGGTCTGATTGTGTTTCGTCCACAAGCTCTGATGTGTGCACAAGATGTACAGACATAATTCCTATCTTGATAAGGGAAAATTTGTCTTTAGAGGATCAACTTTCAAGGAGTGTAGCTTCACTGATTGAATCAGAAAAAAAAATGAAGATATTGTATTTTATTTGCTTCTTGTTTTTTTAAGGCTTTTAATTAATTTTGTAATTAAAAGCTAAGAAACTTTGTTATGATTTTAGACCAGCTATTATGATGTATTTTTATGTTTATGAACGGATTTAAAGGCCGTTTAATGAGTAGCTTAGTTTGAGTGTTTTCAAAATCACAGTGTATTTATTTCATTAAAAAGAAGTTATTATAAAAAATTAATAAAAGAAGTTATTATAAAAAATTAATAAAAATATGTTCCCTACTGTGTTTCGAACCCGCGATATTTGCAATCTATGTTTAATCACAAGCGCCTCAACCGTTTGAGCTACACCCTGAGAACATAATAGAACCTCTTCTAATATTTATATAACGAAATGTCGATATTTTAAATTTTCATTTTTACCCGCCAATTAATCGACTTATCTTCTGGAAGACTCCCAAGTCAATTAGTATTTACCAAATAAAATCTCACAATCTCACCAAACCCTAATAAATGATCTGCTAGTGTATTTATTGAACTCTCATTAATTAATTCCTACCAAACAGCTTCATTAATATTAGGTGAGTACCAAATATTTTTGCTTTTAGTGTCATACATAACAAAATGTCAGTTACATTTATTGACGTTAATTAGTATATATATATATATATTGTTGATGAAACAGTTAATAAAAAAATTCTTGGAAGATGGATAAGTCTTGGATGTCAGTAGGCGACAGGTGCAGTAAAGCATATAAAGATGGTGTTAAGGCATTTCTAGATTTTGCAGTTCATAATTGCAAGGAGACATCACCACCAATTTCTATTTCATGTTCATGTGTTCGGTGTGTGAACCACGTATCTCTTAGTGTAGACGATGTAGAACATCACTTATACAGGTTTGGAATATTGGGTTTGCCTGCACCTGCATTCCAACTAATTATGATAATAATACTGGGCTTGTTGACACCAACATTCCGACAGATGCCTGTGAAAATGTAGAAATGGTAAATGCTAAAAAAGACAATTTCAAAGGCGACAAGAAGTATCAACAGTTTCTAGAACTACTTAATGACGCCGAGAAGCCCCTTTATAAATGTCCTGACTTCACCAAGTTGTCTTCATTAGTACAACTACTCAACTTGAAGAACAAGCACGGGGTATCTCATAAGTTCGTTGATGAACTTCTGAAATTGTTGAAAAAGATGCTACCTACAGATAACGAAATGATAAATAATATGTATGAGAGCAAAAGGATAATGAAGACAATGGGATCAGGATACGAAAAGGTACATGTGTGTATCAACGACTGCATTATTTACTATAATGATTACAAGGATTTGGAAGCATGTCCGGTTTGTAACAAGTCAAGGTGGAAGATGGATGAGAAGACTAACAAAACTTACATAAACACGCCCGCTAAGGTACTGTGTTACTTTCCCATTATTCCACGATTCAAGCGCCTCTTTCAATCAAAGACCACAGTAGAGAATTTAACATGGCACGCCACGAGTACCAATAAACCCACCCGGTGTTTTACGCTACCCATCAGATTCACCAGCATGGAAAGCCATAGATGCAGGTACTCCGATACCATCGGAAGCGATCCAAGAAATCTTCGTCTAGGGATTTGCACTGATGGGGTCGACGTACATAGAGGCAACAGAAATCATAGTGTCTGGCCTATTTTAGCAGTCATTTACAACCTTCCACCTTGGATGTGTATGAAAAGAAAGTTCATCATGCTTTCCTTATTAATATACGGAGTGCCAGGAAACAATATTGATGTGTTTTTACAGCCTTTAATTGACGATCTAGCATCTTTATTTGAGGTCGGGGAGCCAACATATGATGCATATAAACAAGAAATGTTTACACTACGTGCAGTTGTGTTATGAACGATTAATGATTACCCTGCTCTTGGTACACTATGTGGTTGCCCTTACAGTGGATTCAAAGGTTGTGTAGTGTGTCGGGGCGACACTCAGTATGTTCGACTTTCTCACACAAAGAAGCAGAGTTATGATGGCCACAGAAGGTATTTATCACATGACCACCCTTTCAGAAAACAAACAAAGACGTTCAACGGAAAAGAGGAGATGAGAACCGCTAAAGAGCCTATGACAGGGGAAGAGATATACGACGAGGTCAAAAACATTAACAATGAATGGGGAAAGGGATCTGAATCCCTAAGTGGGAGTAAGAGAAAAAGGGATAACACAACGCCGCAACCATATTGGAAGAAGTTCAACATATGGTACCAAAAGCTCAGCTATTGGAAGTATTTACCTGTCCAACATTGTATTGATTTGATGCATGTTGAAAAGAATGTAGCAGAAAGTATTGTCAGGACGTTGCTGAACATTCCGGGTAGGAAAAAAGACGGATTGGCAGCTAGAAAGGATTTGGAGTTTTTAGGGATTAAAAAAGAGTTGCAACTGAAAGCAAAAGGCAACAATACAGAACTGCCTACAGCATGCATCACATTATCAGCACAAGAAAAAGACATGTTTCTTGAAACATTGTATAAACTAAAGGCTCCACTAGGGTATTGTTCTAACTTCTCTAGTTTGGTGAATCTTAAAGAAAGGAAGCTACAAGGCCTTAAATCACATGATTATCACATGCTTATGCAACAGTTTCTACCCCTTGCAATACGGTCCATCATGCCATAACCAATGAGAAATGCTATAATCAGGCTTTGTTTTTTTTTCAAGTCAATTTGTAGCAAAGAAATCATCGTAGAAGAGCTTGATAAGATGCAGGAAGAGCAAATAGTTACACTGTGCCTGCTGGAGAAGTACTTTCCTCCATCGTTTTTTGATGTCATGGTTCACTTAACCGGGCACCTTGTCAGAGAGATGAAATTATGTGGGCCATCATGCTTTCGTTGGATGTATCCCTTTGAAAGGTGTATGAAGGTTATCAAAGGGCATGTGCGAAATAAAACTTATCCAGAATTGTGCATTGCTGTGGAGAACGTTGCGGAAGAAACAATCGAGTTTCTGAGCGAATACTAAAAAAACATCAAGAGTACTGTTGGTATTCCACATGATAAGCATGATGATAAAGGGGAGACAATTCCTGTCACAGGCGCTAAATCAGTTGAAGTTTCTCCAGATCTCTTCAAGAGAGCACATTTCTATGTGCTGCAGAATACGCCTGAAATAGCGTCGTATATCGAGTAAGTATTACTAACATATATACTCTAAATTATATATATATATATATATATATAGGGTTCAGTTACTGTACGCTAATGCCTTAACGTACGGTAGATACGCGAGACGCTCAAAGGCAAAAAACAAAGGAAAAAAAACCTAAAATGCTCAGAAAACTTAAAAGGCTTAGTAACTGCACCCATATATATATATATATATATATATATATGTTAATTCACAATATATTATACTCCTACTTGCAGACAACACAAGACCTATTTGAAAAATCAAATGCCTGGTAAACGACAAACATTGCTGGAGAAGGAGCATACTTTAAATTTTGGTGACTGGTTACGCGACAAGGTAGATCAATTTATTAAGTCTTCTATAATTATTAAAAATCTTTTATAGATAAAGCTAATCCTTGTAATGAAATTCAGGTTGAAAGAGAGCTAGCGGGCTCCCCAGGTTCTATAACAGAAACCGTAAAGTGGATTGCACACGGAGAACACCGTAACGTTTACAAATACGACTCATACGACATCAACGGTTTTGAATTTCGTACAAAATCTCATGATGGTAGAGTTACCATAACAGCGGGGTTGGTGTAGAGGCGGATGACATGCACATTAAAAAAGACGTGGTGACCTATGCATAAAACTTTTATTTTGGGGTTTTGCAAGAGATATGGGTCCTAGATTACCATACTAAAAGAATTCCGGTCTTCATGTGCCAATGGGTTGACCGTAAACATGTCAAACATGATATTCTTGGTTACACGTCGGTCGACCTAAACCAATTTGGCCACAAGGATGATCCGCTCATATTGGCCTCGCAAGCACGTCAGGTGTTTTATGTTCAAGATCAGCTGGATAGAAAAAAGCATGTTGTCCTCATGACTCTACCCAAGAATTATAGGCATTCGCATGACGAGGTACATGAGAAATTTAGTACGGTAACTTTCCCTCATGAGGGTAATACATTGCCACTTGTACAACCAAATCAACTGCTTCGTAATGAGTCCCCAGATGATTACTGGAGGCCCGGGAAAAAGCCTACAACTATTCGTAATGGAGATTGACACCGATGTCGGGGTTGTCGACCCAGCAGTTGTGTTCGTTTGGCTAGTTAGATGTAAATATATGTTTAAATTTAGTTGTGATACATGATATCACCATTCTTTACTTTGTACTTACTAATTCAAACTAAAGAAATATTGGTTGTTTTTAATACTATTACTACTTATATGTAACATCCTAAAATATTCTAATATTAAATAAAGAAAGTCGCGTTTACTTATCGTGTGTTAATAATTAAATTGTGTTAAATAAAGAAGAATCATGGACTTGGATTAATTAAGATGGATTAAAAGGGTAATGGGCCTTAGGTCCATGGGCTTTAAGGGATATAAATACCCCTTAAACCACCCTAAAACCCTAAACCCTCATTTCTTTCCATCTTATCCTCTACACACTCAATAACACACACACCTCCATACTTACATACGGTCGAGAGAGAGGAAGAGGGTGAAACGACCAATAAACATCGAATAGTAATAGATCTCTAATATACAAGCTAGATACAAGATAACAAAGCAAAACGTGACCAACCAAACGCATAAAGGTATGTCCTTTACCTTTAAAGTGTATGTTTTTAGGATCGGTTAGCCTTGAAAGTTAAACATAAGGTAAATCGGGTCTAAACGAAAAGTAAAGTAGCAAACTTGACTTTGGAAACGAACTTAACAAATCTATGGCTATTTACGGCGACTTATATTGAACGTTTTAAGTCTAAAGGTCTGAACTTTATGCTTTTCCGGGTCAAGTCTTATCCGAAATAGCCAGGGGAACGATTTACGGGAGATATTAACATCATATCTAAGGTTTTCACGTTAAAACAGAGATGATTTTGTGGTTAAAACCAACCCGTGGCTGTCACTGTACAACTTCGCTTGCAAGCAAGTTCGCCAGTCTGACATGTTCGCTTAAACGTATAAGTTCGCCCACTTTTAAATTCGCTGAATGATAACTTCGTTTGTTGATAAGTTCGTCTGAAATAAGTTCGCCATCTGATAAGTTCGCTACTGTTTAAGTTCGCCACTGATAAGTTCGCTACTGGTTAAGATCACTTACACGTATGTTCGCTTACATTTATGACCGCTTGCGAGTACAGGAGAGTTAAAATAATAATTTAGAATCCCAATGAAAAATACGTTAAGACAGTTAACGAAAATAAAATTTTTCCAAGCTGACCTGGTAGCTTAACCCCAGCCACGGGCTCTGCCCCTTAGACTCTGCTAGGGGCTGCCGCCCCTAGAACCCCGCTGCCAGGGGCGCTGCCCCGGACCCCCGTCCGTGGAGAGTAATAATTAAACCAGAAAGACGATATGGGTAGTGATAGTTAATTGATACGTGTAATTGTTATACAGTTAGTCGTGTACAGCTCAAGAAAGGGATTACCATAAATGGTGAACGTAACCGCATTCAGGTGAGTTTCTAGCCCCATTTCCTTGTTATGTTTTCGGGGCTGTGTGCATACTCGATATGAATGTTAATACACTTATTTTAAATGGTAAGTGTATGTCTTAATGACGAATGTGATAGTTATGAATGTATGCTTGACAGTACGGGAACGACCTTCGGGTATTGCACGTATTGTTAAGGTAAGTATAATGTAGCATGTATGATATGTGTATGTGAATAAGGAAGTATGTATGACTATGATATGTATGATATTAAATGTATGGATGTGATAATGGTGATGATAATGGAAGGTAAGGTAAGGTAAAAGGGTTGCATACCCTACTAATATATGCGAAGGTTAAAGGGTTGCATACCCTAATAATATATGCGAAGGTTAAATGGTTGCATACCCTAATAATATATGCGAAGGTTAAAGGGTTGCATACCCTAATATATGCGAAGTTTAAAGGGTTGCATACCCTAATAATATATGCGAAGGTTAAAGGGTTGCATACCCTAAAAATATATGCGAAGGTTAAAGGGTTGCATACCCTAATAATATATGCGAAGGTTATAGGGCGAAATGCTCTTTATAACGTAAGGTATGAATATGAAAGAAAAAGAGTAAGTAAGCAAGTATGTATAAACGAAAGTATGAAAGTATGGGTACGTATGAAAGTATGTAATTATGAATATGTTGTATGTTGTATGATTAACTAGAACTCACTCAGCGAAGCTGACTTTTAGTATGCACGCAGGTGAGTAGAATGAGACAGCTGGCTTGAAGGGGGACACATGGCAGATGAACAAAGAAGCTGGCATCTGAAGATTTAATTGTTAATGTTTGAACTAAAAGACATGTTTTAAGCTATGTTTTAAAGACAAGTTATGAATGTTTGTAATGACTGTTGATGTTTTATGTTATTTCCGCGAAAGTTTTAATTAACTCTGATATTTAGAACTGCGTTTATGAGTAAATCCAACGTCCAAAGTAGGGCACCGGTAACGGGGCCTTATATTATACATGCCGGTTTGTTGAATTCATTTCATCTTCTGGCTATTTTGGTCGATTGGTGTCAAGTTCAAACATACATCATGTTACACCGATAAAAGTCACAATTGACTTGTAGTGTATCATAGTAAGATCAATAAAGTCATTACACTCATAACTGACTCGTGCTATATCAAAGTTACATTAATACAAAGAAAGCCCAAAAATGCAACATGTTGTCTAGGGTGTTCATGGTTCGGTTGGAAACCGCGAAACCGCCCAAACCGGCCATTGGTGACAGTCATCATTTCTCGTCTGATGGTTTTGTTTCTTGCACAACCTCTATTTGGTTATGTTTCAACATACTTTTTAACAGCTGGTTTCCTGCAAAACATTCTCAACTCATTTTATAAAAAAAGACCATTATTCCCTTCTTTTCACTAACCTACATACCAAAATTGTACTCTCCATATACTCATATCTTTGACCAAAGCATCTGTGGGTCTTAGACTTTGAAGAAGCCTTTGAACAAATAAAATTCAGTTTTGAAAAACCCCTTCCAAACTCAATGCCATCACCAGTAACCTAATTTAAGATTTGGTGATGGCATTGAGTTTTGGAAGGGATTTTATCAAAATTTAAGATCTTTGGGAAGTTTAAGATCTGTGGAAACCTTAGATTTTTCTGCTTGGCCAAGTTTGGAATTCACATAACATATATATATATATATATATATATATATATATATATATATATATATATTAAAGCCTAATAAATTTCAGCCACCAGTTTTATTGTAGTCATTAAAGTCTCTGTTGTTTTATAGTTGGTTGTTGAGTGCATAACTGCATACTACGTGTCAAAATGGTTTCCACACGCTTTGGAAACACTCACAAGCTACTATATCTTGGAAATATATAGCACGCTAGTAGTACGCTTTAAATAAACTATATCTTACTAGATAGGCTACAAATCAACTTAACTACATTAAATTATTGTCTCAACTACCAAAAATTAAATTTTAGGTCTATTTTGTTATTCAATCACACTAACATCTATTTTAAAGTTAATTAAAAAAAACTACATCCAATACGCTTTACTTACGCTTAAACCAAAATATAATAATAACATGCAGTTATTCTACGCTAATGCTTAACGTACATTAAAAACAAAGGCAAAAAACCTTAAATGCTCAGAAACCTTAAACGCAACATATGCCATTTGAAAGCACAACATAGCAGGCTGATTAAATATACACTAAAGTCTTAAGATATTATGAGTTCATTTCAATATTAATAAATAAATAAAGGTATATTTTATTATAAATTACTTTGTAATTAAACTTTGGTTTTATTTCGATTCAAATACCTTTTAGTTAAATGTATTATGTTAAATCGAAGTAATAAAGTTTATTCTACTAATTTCATTAATTAGGTATAATTAAAATTATATAGATATAATTAAAATTAAACCGGTTAATTTTAATTTTATTACATAGAAGTCATTCCCTAATTAAAATTTTATTAAAGGCAAACGCTCAGCCAAACGCTCAAAAAATGGTCTTCGTGAAAAAAGTGAAAAATTGATCGATTAGCCATCCAAAACTGTTTTTTTCGGAGAACAAATGATTGATTGGATATGTATATATTGACGATTCCGAGATGTTTGGATGTGATTTCATGGATCGATTCGTGAAAAAATGGATTCGTGTACGTTAATGTACGTTAAGGATTAGTGTATTGGATCTTTTCACTACAGTTAATAACAACATTTACAATAATAACATTCACATAACATATTAATACCAAAATATAATAACATTTACAATAATAACATTTACATTAATATAGAAAACCAAATTACATAAAACTAACTCCTAGCATTCGATTCCATATCGGAATCAACATCGATATAGAAAACCAAATTACATAAAACTGAAGTCCTGCCATCAGATTCCGTATCCGAATCTACATCCGGATTCTCTTCTGGAGTACGAGAGGGCATGATCCTCTCGTACATGCCATCCGAGGTGTAGGTGGAGTCCTTAAGCCTTTGGAGGCGAAGGTTCACCTGACTACCGAATGCCCCATAAAGGGACACAGCCTTGAAGTCCTCCAAGTCATTCAACTTAATGTACACCACCTCGATTCCCGGGACTACCATATCAATGCTGAAATAATCAGCAGTCGTGTACCCAAGCCACCTAACCCTTCGGTTAAGTTGTTGGTACGTGAATGTGTGAGGGTGTACATAGTCCACAAACCTCACCCTTTGATTCTCCCGGACGGCACATGAAAACGAATGGTGAAAAATGTGGGGTCGCAGTAGAGGGGGACATGAGTACCGGGTTTACGTACGATCCATGAAGAAGCCATTATCGAAAATAAATCGAAAGTAGATTGTGATTGTGATTGTGGATTGTGATTGTGATTGTGATTGTGATGGTGGATTGTGACTGGTATTTAAACACCATCGAAACTCGGCGGTACATATCCCTGACAATTTGAAATTGGCGGCACAAGAAACTGTAAAGGCAATGATGACGTCGCCACTCGTCAAATCAACGTGTGGCCATTAATTACGTTTGGACACGCTTAAAAATATTTTAGTGTGACCATTTATCACTTATAGCCACACATAATAAGTGTATATGTGACAATAAAAAACTTAGTAAAAATAAAACTAAGATACTCTTTGGTCACACAGCCTCGTATAAGTGGCCATTAATTACATTTGTACACACTTAAAAATATTTAAGTGTGACCATTTATCACTTATAGCCACACATAATAAGTGTATCTGTGACAATAAAAAACTTATAAAAAATAAAACTAAGATACTCTTTGTTCACACAACCTCGTATAAGTGGCCATTAATTACATTTGGACACACTTAAAAATATTTAAGTGTGACCATTTCTCACTTATAGCTACACATAATAAGTGTATCCGTGACAATAAAATCTTATAAAAAGCAAAACTAAGATTCTCTTTGGTCACACAACCTCGTATAACTAGCCATTAATTACATTTGGACACACTTAAAAATATTTAAGTGTGACCATTTATCACTTACAGCCACACAGAATAAACGTATCCGTGAAAATAAAAAACTTAGGAAAAATAAAAGTAAACTACTCTTTGGTCACACAACCTCGTATAAGTGGCCACATATTTTAAATGTTTTAGCCACATTACTAATAAATACAATGGTTGTTTGTCATATTTCGCCACTTTATTAAAAATGTGGCTAGAAAATGTGACATTAGGTCACACAACGTAATATAAGTGGCTATATCTATTACCTTTTAGACACGTCTCTTATCAATACAGTAGCCGTTGGTCACATTTGGCCACACCATTAAAACATGTGGCTAGTTAAATGTCACTGTTTGTGGCTAATGCGTGTGTTTTTGGTTACATGTATCAAAGATCAAACAAACTATGACTGTAGGTTACATTTCGCCACACGTTTTTATAATGTGGCTAGTTTTTGTCACAGTTTTTTTCAAAGTGTAGCGAAAAGTACCTGAGTAGGTATAGAATTATCACATGAAGAAATTCTAGAAGGTTTTCAAACATGGTCAAAGACCTTTTAGCCACACATTTAAGCCGAAGTGTGGCAAATCGCCCAGACCACATGTGTGGCTAAAAGTCGATATTCACGTAGTGTTTCGATAAAAAAATTAAAAAAGAATGTTTAATTATGGCATTCCTTTTAAAGAAAATTTAATTTCCGAAAATAAAACAATTTTCATTCAATATTTGAATAAAACTCAAATAAAATTAACCAACATTTAAATAATTGATCTTCGAAATCAAAAATTCGAAAAGTGCCAAATTACATTTCTTATCATATACCTATAAATGAAAAAATAATAAAAATTAACTTGATGTCGAGATATTACCAATTAACCAAAAACATGAAATAAAACCGGAACGGTGGACACCCAAATCATAATCGATCGTTAATGTTAATATTCAAGCAATAAGTACATAAATCATACCCCATACCTTGTCAAGGACATCCAACGATGTCTAATTGATGTAACTGTTGCAGAAAATCATACTACATACCCTGTTCGTCAAAATTACGGTTATTAAACGAAAAATGATTCAATTAAATTGATATCGAGATACGTAGCAATGAAGCGAAAACATGAAACAAAAGCGGAACTAATGGGCACCCAAATCATATTCGATCGTTAATGCCCGGGAAAGAAATTAGGCGAAATTAATAACCGAACGGTCGTTAATGTCCGGAAGATAAAGAAAATAAAACCGGAACCGATTCACACAAAAAACAGGGTTTATTAAACGGTCTGGTTGAATCTTGGAAGATGATGGAGAAGAGAGAATTAAGACGGTACGATAGGACTAGTAAAGTGATTAGAATATGAATTACAATTAGGTTATATTATTGAATCGGGTTATGAACTAATGGGTATTAATAAACAAATACGGGTCCATCAGAAAGAAAATTTATTTTACTTTTGAATTATTTTAATATCAAGAAATTATAAGAAGTCCTTAGTATTTTAGGAAATTAGGGTAATGGATCAATAAGAAGATGCCAAGTGTACACAAACTCAATTGTTTTAATAGTATTGGTAGACTTGGCTGGATAATTTAGACGAATCGATAATTTTTACATTTATGCTTATTTAAAAATTGGTCATATATAAAAGATGTAAACTTTATTGAGACTAGAGAATATTAAAAGCTAAAACAGAGTGGTTAAATTCGGTTCTTAAAAACCAGAAATAAAATAATGTATAAATGATTGGAACATATCATTAAAATTAAATTCGATGAATATTTAAAATAAATAAGCAATTATAGTAAATATCTAAGATTTTTTAAATATAAATTTGAAATAAGTGATACACCACATATTAGATTGGTCAAATAAATTAATGCGTTTTTAATTCAAAACTTATTAACTTTCGAGTATAATAGAATGTAAATTATTTAAAATTTCCATTATACATTAAATTTGTCATTTATGCTAATTAAAATATGGTCAACTATAAAAGATGAAAAGTAAATTAATGCGTTTTTAATACAACTAATTAAATTTATCATAATAATTTCGATAAGGAAATGAATATTTTCGTATATATGAAAACCTTCAATATGTCCATTGAATCTTGGAGTTTGATGTAGAACCTATATAGATTATAGTAAAATTAGATTACAATTTAAAAGAATATAAAAATCAAAGTGGAAAGAAATTGAAATGTCAATGAGAATAGTGAATAATTATAATATTCGACTACCTCTAAGTATGAGCTCTCTCTAAACGAGAGAATATCTTTTTATCTTTTTGAAGCTTTTTTCTGGTTTTCTTTACAAAATTATAAAATAAAATATAAAATATAAAATATTTTTGACGAGTCTAGTGACTCAATTTTGTTTTTCTTAATTAAAATAAAAATCTTTTTGGTGAGTTGAACTTAACTCATTTTCTCCCTCTAAAATTGTGACATATTTGAAAAATATTTACAATTTTTATATACAAAAAGATAAAAATAAATTATAATTAATTTTGAACAAACGAGATCATTCCCAATGACTCACCAAGATATAAAAATCGGGCACGATCAAAGGATTTTGTAAACAGGTCTGCAAAGTTGTAATCAGTGTGGACCCGTTCAATGACAAGTTTCCGGTCACAACAATCACGAATGAAATGCATTCGGATGTCAATGTGTTTTGTCTTTGATTGTTGGACGGGTTTGCTTCTTGCATTGCCAAGAGATTAATCTATCACCCAGGAACTGACATCCACCCGATGTTGACTTTCGATCAAGATTGCATTTCCTCATAGTCACTATTGGTGTAAACATGCAGTACTCGAGGGGTATCTTTGGGATACCAAATACCTAAGCAAGGTTTTCCCTTTAGATACCGAAATTTACGCTTTACAGCAATCAGGTGCAATTTTTTGGATTACACTGACATCTAGAACACTGATAGACAGGGTACATGATGTCCGGCCTGCTGGCAGTGAGATACATCAGGGAGCCGATCATGGATCGATAGAGATGTTGATTAACTGGAATTCCTGATGGATCTGGAGCTAGCACAGGTCTGGTAGCAATCGGAGTGAGGTAAGGAGTGGACACCTTAAAACCAAATTTCTGGACAATGTCACAAACGTATTTTTTTTATGTATTAAATTCCCGTCAGCATTCTGTTCAACTTTGAAGACCCAGAAAGAATGTCATATCCCCCCAATGAACTCATCTCAAACCGGTTTTGCATGACCTCGGCAAACTCTCTACACAGTTTATCAGATATAGATCCGAAGATAATGTCGTCAACATATACTTGGACCAGAATCTGATCATCCTTTACCTTCTTGATAAAGAGAGTTTGATAGATAACGCCTCTTCTATATCCATTCTTTAACAGATGTTCTGCTAGTGCAACATACCAAGCACGAGGTGCCTGGTGAAGGCCATTAAGAGCTTTATCAAGATGGTAAACATAGTTTGGATTATTAGGATCTTCAAAACCTGGCGGTTGCTTGACATTGATCTCGTTTTTCACTTTTCCATACAAGAAAGCGATCTTTACATCCATTTGATAAACTTTGAAATTCATGAATGAAGCATAGGACAAAAAGAGACGGATTGCCTCAAGCCTAGCTACCTGTACATAAGTTTAATCGTAATCAAGACCTTCACTTTGAGAGAAGCCTTGTACAACCAATCTTTCTTTGTTTCCAATAGTCACCCCCTTATCATCTTTCTTGTTCATGAATACCCACTTTGTCCTAATAGGTCTCTTATTCTCTGGCCTTTTGACTAGTCTCCAAACATGAAGTTTCTTGAACTGCAATAGCTCATCTTGTATAGCTTCAACCCATGAGTTTTTCTTCTGGGCCACTTTGTAGTTCTTCGGTTCGACTTATGAAATAAAACATGCAAAAAGGCATCTGTTAATGGTACCTGATTTGCTCCTTGTTTGGATGTCAGCAGATGGAGAACCGATGATGCTCTATGTTGGATGACTTTGATGGATGGGCAATGAAGGAATATCGTCAACAATGGTGACAAGCTCTGCTCAGAGATTAACCGACAAGTTCTCTACGGGATGAAAAATGCGAGGAGCATTGACAAGAACATCAGTGGCTGATTGAATGAAGTCAGGTTGATCAACTTGATGTTCTTGAGAAATTTGTTCATCCCAGAGATTTTCACCATGTGGAACAGGAATTGCATCGATGGGAGTTGATGCAGTATTGTCAGAATCACCAGTAGCATGTTCTTCAATGGCGAGCAACAACTTTAATTATTTCTTCTTGATAGGGAGGTGTGGCAACGGATTCTACCACGCTTGGGGCTACTTGAATATCTGCCATAGGTTCAGTCTGATGCTAACCCACATTGTCGGCATACTGAAAGGAGTCTTATGAATCTGTGTCAGATACATTTTCAACTTCAACCATATCAGTTGAATCAGCAAATTGAGAAGCAAGACTGTTTACAACTTGATTATTTTGTGGCAGAGGATCTGGTGGTGGTGCAACAGGTGGTACTATTCTGTTGGAAGGCTTAGCAAGTAGACTCACTTCAGACAAACTGTTGATAATGGATTGCATCAACAGAAGTTCGGGCAAAGAAAATGGAACTTGAGTGTTTGGAGGAGGTGGGGTGTACATGCCACGAAACTGTTTGAACAAGTAGTCATAGTCAAACAACCAGTCGCGTTCCGTGCGAGCATCAGTAGTGTTAAGTTCTTGCCAATCAACATTAAATGATTCTAGGATCAACTTGGTCTTCTTGTTGTAGACACGATAAACAGTTTTGTTAGCAACATAACCAACAAAATAACACTCATCTGCATTTTCAGCAAACTTTGGATCAGGCTGAGCACCAATATGGAGCAGGGTGCATGGACATCCAAAAGTCTTGAAGTAGTTGACTTGCGGCTTTGTCTTATTGATGATCACACGGTTTTGAATGAAACAAGAAGCATTGATTGCTTCACCCCAAAAGAACAAAGGAAGTTTGGAGTCTGACAACATTGTTCTAGCAACTTCAATCAATGTTCGATTACGACGTTCAGCTACTCCATTTTGTTGCGGAGTATATGGTGCACTGAAATGGTTATTCCATTTGAACTACAAAAGTCTTCTACAGTTATGTTGCAAAACTCTATCCCGTTGTTGCTTCTTATACGTTTCACTTTCATGTTTGTCTCCCTCTCGACTAGTGTGATGAACTTGATAAAAAACTGAGCGTTTTCATCCTTGTGCCCTGAAAGGAAAGTCCAACTGAAACGAGAATAGTCATCACTAATCACAAGACAGTGGGCTTTTCGACCGTTTTCCATGGATGGATAGGACCAAATAAATCCATATGTAACAGCTAAAAAATGGAAGCTATGGAGTCAATCGTCTTGGGCTTGTGAGGGAGCTTGTGTTGCTTTCATTTAGAGCATGAAATACATTTTTCAATGAAAGAGAAAGACTTAACAGGCAATCCCCTCACATGCTCACCTTTTACCAATTTTTCAGATTTTTAAAATCTACATGGCCAAGACGTCCGTGCCATAGAGATGAGTCGTTCTCCGAGGCCTTAGCTATTAAGCATGAAGCGGTCCTACTTGAATAAGAGCTATTCATATCTAATATATAAGCATAATTGTGCCTCAGAGTACGCATTAAAATCCATTCTTTTAGGACTTTGAAACCTGGTTTGAGAATCAAGCATTCATTCTCAAGTGAATAGTATGGAGTACTGTCGATCATAGATTTGTAAGACACTTAGCATATTGTGATTCAATTGCTCCTCCAAATTGTCGTCATCAAACGTCAGGATCCTATTTGACACTCTTCCTCTTTTTTTGATGTTACCCACCCACATCTCCAGCAAAAGAAACGTTGTCCACCATTAAACGGGTTTAACGTCAAACAACAAGGACTCGTCTCTTGTCATGTGTCGGGTGCAGCCACTGTCTAAGTACCAAATACTATTGACAGACATTCTTGACTGACCCTACACACATTAACAATTAATTAGACATGGGTTCCCGATACTTAGTTGTCTCGGGAAGGTTGACCACAAAGTTACCATTTTTTATTGTAGTGTCATCAATTATGAAGTTTTGGGATGTGTTAGAATCAGAAGAACAGTCCTTAGGAATCCATGCACGTGCGGGTTTCCCGGTTTTGGAAGATTTTCTAGACTGTCTTCTTCTTGTTTTAAAACAAAATCCTTAGATTTTTCAATCTTTGGATTCATTTTCTTGTTTCTTTTTGGTAAATTCTTTGACTTTTCAGTCTTAGAATTCCATTTTGCTCCAAAAAGGTATTTTACTTTTCTTCTTATTCCTAGATCTCACATCCATTTCACTGGCAGAAACTATCAGATTGATCATTTCTTGTTCTTGAGCTTGGTGTCGCTCTGGAACAAAATTGATTAAACTGACAGTTCATTTATCTTTGCCTTCTATGCTTGTTCTTGCAATGTCTTGCAAGGTTAGATGGGTTACCACAAACATAACAAAGCCTTTTTCTGTTATCCCTATAGAAACTCGTCAG
>NW_027501345.1:0-66218 GCF_021521415.1 Bidens hawaiensis | reverse complement strand
TCCCCTTCAAGAGATGTATTCTAAGAGTTTGGAAAGATATATGGAGAGATATAACAGAGATATTCATTGTAGCCTCAAACGATGTGAGGCCAACTGTCGGTGCACCAATTTTTAGACAAATAACCGGACAGGCCGAGGTTTATTTTGTAATTCATCATCGATGCCTCTTTTGGTCTTACAGCTTTCCAAAACAGCTAAAGTGGCATATTATTGTTCCTTAGCGAGATCAAGCGTATGGTGGCAGAGGAAACGGAAGAGGGGTCCTTGTTCTCTAAATGAATGGATGGAAGCTGGTAAAGTAATGGGAGTTTTACACAAAATCAATCTAAATAAAATGATGACATATAGACATGGAGCAATGAAGGTATTTTCTTGTAACAATTGTTCCATTGAAAATGAATTACTTTATTTAGAGAGTAGAAATGGGCAAATTCCTAACTAAAGATGCTTTAAGAACAAAACAAATGGCATTGGCTAATGAATTGTGTTTTAATTGTGGGATCTCACAGGAAACAACGAATCATCTATGGGTCTCGTGTTTGCTGGCAATTTCATCTGCTTTCATCTCGATTAAAGATATGCTTCGTTTCGGTGAATCTCAGGGAATTCAAACTCATTGAAGAAGCCAATTGCTACAACTTATAGTTGAATAAGAATGATATTGATAAGGAATTTAACCACAAGTGGACTTCAAGTTAAATGATAGTAGAAGGTATAAAAGAAGAATCATTTTTATAGGCAAAGAATAGATCCAAATTTCATCGTATATAACTACATATAAATTAGGATAGGTGGTGTAGTTATAGCGTCGGTGATGTAAATAATTAATATTTAATAATGTAATGGTCTAGCTTGTATTATTTTGCCTTTCTCTTAGCTCCTTTCTGTGGTTACTTTCAAGCTTGGTCATAATAATATGGAAAATTGGTTTTAAACAATCCAAAATACGTCATATTGACAAATAACAGTCCCAATTTAACACTTGACTGGTTGTAGTCCCAACTAAAATGTGTATTTGTTTACAACGGTCTACGACTAACAAAACCTTATCGTCGTTAGTTGCAGGTCGTCGGAAAAACGTTTGTGGCGAGAAAAATCACATCCCCCCCCAAGAAAACTCAATCTTTTCGACCCAAACCTCATTGTAACCATAGATCGAACCTTTATAAACATTTTTCTAGCAAAAACTCCAGTTATTGAGGTCACCGGAACCCTAAAACCAACGTTAGAGTCAATTGGTCGTGCTCAAGTGTTGGTGGCAATTGGTTGGCGGTGAGTCAGTTAGTGGTGGTGTTCAGGTTGAGCTTTCCAACAAAAAATGTGAGTTTTCTGGGCAAAAACAGTTTCCCGACGATATGCAACGGTGTTAGGTTTCTATTAGTCGCGGACCGTTGTAAACAAATAAACTTTCAGTTAGGACTGTTACCCAATGTTGAAAACGGACTGCTCTGACCAGGATTCGGTCCATTGACAGATCCAGTTCTGTGTAGTTCGCTAGGCTTCTAGAGAACCGGCCGGTCCAAACCGGTTCAACCGGTCCAACCGGAAAACCAAACCGGTTGAACCGGTTTACTATGAATAAAATATATTTTTTAAGAAAACTTTTTTCCAACCCATCCCTCATTTTTTCCAAAATTGTTCGACCGGTGAACTGGTCGCCTATCCGATTCGCTGTTCAATCCGGTTATAAAACCATTGCCGTTACCAGCAAGTGATAAGTTAGAATCATTATTTATCAATAGGCCATATTAAAATTATTTAAAATCAATTTTTCTAATAATATTATCACCATTAAATTCTTTTTTTTTAATCAATTCAACATGTCAGTAAGTAAATAGAGCAATTATTTAGTGTTGGGACAGTTGAACCTGATGATGCCAATAATTAATTAATTAATTAATTAAATTCAATTAGTTCCTTAAGAAATGGGCGAAAGTAACATCGAGGAAAAGAAAAGTCTCCTACAACCTCTTTTACTATGTCTCCACCATCAATCCAACGGCCCACATCTCTTCTCGCCAACAAACATCCACCACGTGGACGGCTGATCCACACATCTCATCTTCCATGTACCCGCTTTCCCTAAATTCACAATAACAGAATAACAAACAAACCCCAGTTTGCTAAACCATGGAGAAAAGGATCACCGGAACAATCTTCACGTTTCTGTTATTCGCAGTCGCCACCATCGCGTCAGACCCGACCGTCCTCACCGCTTCAGATGCCGAACCCAAGCCTTCCACTGTCGCCGATACACACCCCGTTATCCCAGTCGAAGCAGAAGCTAGTTCGGAAATAGTTAAACCCACCCCTAATGAACAAACTCAAACCTTTGTCATCACCACGGATCCAGCACCACTTCTGATCTTTTCCAGATCGCTTCCGCTCCAGCGTCACGCGTTCGATAGAAACACTCGGATTCCACTCAAATTCGTCCGGCGGCAGCCTTGCCGTAAGTTTAAAAAGATGTTTCCCGCCAAGATGTCATATGGGAACGATATGATCTTATCGGATAAAACCACCAGCGTTGATCTGGGAGAAATCAGCCATCCGATCCCAACGAAGTGGCTGGAGTTTAAGCACAAGTACGGGCATCGTCATCACCACCATCACCATGACAAAGATGAGAAATTAGAGATGAAGTTTGAGAACGACGGGGAGAAGAAGAAGAAAGAACATAAAGACGGTTTCATGAGGCGCGTTCGCAAGTTTTTGAAGCACACTTTTGATTAACTATAGGTATGTATGAGTATGACTCGTGTGTGTTATGAAGTATGAACTTATAAATCCATAGCAAGTAATATTATTATGCTAATTATTATCGTTCAGGTACTAGTCTTTGCTATTGTATCATATTAAGGCGAATAAAGCTTAAAACATATGTAATCAGTTTATATCTATCAATGCTATGGTTTGTCTTTCTATTTCATTATTTATCCCTAGTCAAGGTCAGTGAATTGGACATGAACCTGAACCGCTGCGGATAAGATCTGCACATGGTGATGGTCTAACTAGTATAGCACCACCACTAACATAAGAGCATTGCCATGGTGCATTTCTCCGACGAGTTGACCCGCGAAGATTAATATCAGACAGACATATATCAGTAAAGGGTGAGTTTTTCAAACCGTGTATTAAACCGGCTTGTTGGACCTTTTTGCCTCTCACGTTGTGTATCCTCACGTGCTTTAGAACTGGTAAAGCATTCGGGTTGTAGTTTTCATCAGGATGGTCACCAACATCAGCGGCAATTTTGATTCCCTTATGGACATTCGCCATGTAAACGTTGGAAATAGTGATGTTTTTGATGATTCCGCCTCTACCAATGTTTGTTTTTAAGTGGATTCCAACTCCCATGGTGTTTAGAGTTATATGTTCCGCCAATACGTTATATACCCCGCCGGATGTTTCACTTCCGACAGCTATTCCTGCGAATGGAGATGATCCGACGAGTCGGCGGATTGTAATGTCGGTGCTAGGACGGTTGTATTTGATCCCGTACTCGTCCCACCCGCTTTTTACCGCCACTAGGTCATCTCCTGTGGAAATGTAGGAGTCTTCTATGCATACATGAGAGCTTGAATCTGCAACAATGGACGCAAATGAGTATTTTTTAGGCAAGCACCAAGTCTTCAAGTTACAAATAGATAGATACACATGTTAAAGTTTAATCTGATCACTAACGTTGATGGTAATAGAACTTTTGACAAATAAACATTGTTTTGCAAAAGATAGCAAAAGCATATTAACATTGATTGATTTGAATGATTTTTGTTTGCTAAACGAGTTGATTTGGGTCACTTCTATGATGCAGACATGCTTAAAAACAAATGTAGCGACTAGCAAGTGAACCTATTTTGATATTTTCTTTGAAAAACCCGTTTCAACCTGATTTCATTCTTGTCACGACACGTTTTGACATGAACCAGGTTGATACTTAAAAAAACAAACACCTGTTTTAGCCTGAGCCAATTAGTTGGCCTGCACACTTTGCAAAGCCTAATACGTAATAACCAATATGATTTGTGTTCCTATGATAATTCCAAAATACTGGATACCTGGATCAATTCCATCAGTGTTTGGGGAGCTAGGTGGAGCCAATATAGTGACATGCCTGATAACAACTTTGCTGTTTTCACATAAACACATAAATTTACATATTATGTTAACAGGATACACATCTAAATAAAGTTTAATCCACAAACATTATAGTCCCAAACTACCTGCAGTACACAGGATGAATGTTCCAAAACGGCGAGTTCTTAAAAATCACATTAGAGATGATGATCCTTCTCGAATCCTTGAATTCAAGAAGGTTCGGTCTAGTAAACTGCAGCGTCCTTCGTCTCCACATGTCCCACCAAACCCCTCCTTGACCATCAATTGTCCCATTCTCACCTAACAAAACAGTTCATCATCTTCATCAGGTCACAACTAGTCAAAATTAAACATGCAATCAAAGGGCAATCTGCATACCAGTAATAATTACATCCCGGAGTCCTTCGCCTTGAATAAAACTCATATATCTCCCTCCCGGCCGCTCTCGCCCTCTTCCGTAACTAGGCAAAGGATCAATCAACGGCCAGTCTGCAGTATTCTGCAAAATTGAATCTTCAAAATTCAATTGACTAAAATAATAACAAATAATCTATGCAGTCAATATCACTGATATATCACCGACATATTAGTTATCGGTCGGAATACCGGTACCGATAATATCGGCGATATTGGTCCGATATTAAACCTATGCAGTCGATATCACTGATATATTAGTGATATATTGGTTATCGGTCCCTTGGCGAAATAACAATCAAAATATCGGTAAGAATATCGATACCGATAATATCAGCGATATTGACCGATATTGGACTGATATTTGACCGATGTGTCACAGATATTCCCTACCGATATCGGTGTTTTAAGTCTTAATTATCAACTTCTAGTGTTTTAATGTTAGTTTTTTAAGTCTTAATCAATTCTTACTTGCTATGATTGTTAGTCTTTTGCAAGTTGCAAAAGGTTAATCGGTTAATGATAGGAGACTATACTGAATTATTAGTGTTTAATTGCTATATATATGAATTTTACATGATTTTAAAATTACCGATATCCCACTGATATCTCACTGCGATAACCGATATCTCAGATATCAGGACCGATATCAGATATCAGGACCGATATCCGATATTTTTCCGCATTTACTGCTTAGCTCCCGATATCAGTGTTTTAAGTCTTAATTATCATTTTTATTTTTTAGTGTTCAATGTTAGGTCTTAATCAATTCTTACTTGCTACGATTGTTTTAGTTTTGCAAGTTGCAAAAGGTTACATTGTTAATGGTAGGAGATTATACTGAATAATTAGTTTTGAATTGCTATATATACATATGAAGTTTACATGATATTAAAAATTACTGACATCTCGCCGCAATAACCGACATCTCATATATTCTTGCAAATAATTAGTCATTTAGATTGAAATTTGGGGTCCAGAATACCTGTGTGGCTTTAATAACAGCACCACTAGCCAAATACAGAGTCATATGACTAGTTAGGTTAAAACTCTGCCTCAAATAAACACCTGGAGGTATGTACAGTAACGTTCCACCTCTTCTCCTCAAATGCTTAATCCTGTAAATAGCTTCACCGAATGCTTTCGTATTCATCGTTTTACCGTCTCCGACTCCGCCAAAATCCGTGATCGATATCTTATCGTTCCGGTAAACCATCGGTACGATTCCGGAACACGTCGCCGCTTCAGCGGTTGCCAAATGGCAATTCAGGACGGCTAAGGCTAATGATAATGTTAGGTAAGCCAGCGTTTGGCAAACACATCGAGGACTCATTTCTGCGATTAGGTTAAAGTTTATGAGCGTTTGAACAGGAAGATAGCAGACGGTGGACACGTAACAAAATGATATTCATGCTTCAGGGGGGCTACAAACTAACGTGGAGGAGCAAAACGATACAATCTATGTTGTTAAGTCGGGTGAGTAATAGTCGAGTACATTCAGTTAAACCGAACCAAAAACTGATAAAACTAAACCAAAATTAATTGATTAACCGGAAGCGGAATTAACCGAAAAGCAATTATTGGTTATTTTTTTATACCTCGGGATACCTAGGAATTTCAACGGGCCGGGTATTGCTAATCTCATACCCATACCTGACCCATCTGGTATCGGGTATACCCGTTAGATTGTTACAAAAATTTCGTTTGGATTTTTAAGTATATTTTACCAATATAGTTATTGTATGTATTTTTATTTATATATAAAATGTTACAAACTAAAATATGACGTATTACATCTATATAAACGCTATCATAAGTAAATAATAATAATAATAATATAACTTTTATATAATTTTATGTATAAACTTGATAACATATAAAATATAAATAATACTTTTTAATACATATCTTAAATACAAAAGGTTAAGAAAAAATGAAATTAATAAATAAAAAATTTTCAGGTTTTTATCTCAGGTATATAGTTCGTGTATACGGTATGTCTTTTAAGGTAATCGGGCCGGGTATCACCAAATCCCATACCCGGCCCGCACCCACGAAAATTTTCAAAACTAATCCCAAACCCGACCCAATGCCCATCGGGCTTTGAGTAGGCTCGTCCCGGGTTTCGGGTATACCCGTCGGTTCACGTAATTTTGCCGTCCCTATGGATAACCGAACTTATTATGCATAAAGGTCATAGTATTTGTTTTGGTCGAAAATCATCGAGGCAATAATTGAACAATTTCGTTAAGCGAGGTAGAGTGTTCTTTAACAATAAGGTAAGCGAATGCTATAAAAGTAAAGGTGAACACAGCGATATAGCAAGGAAAAGTCTAGGGTCCTGGTGAAGATTTTCGAAAAAAACCTTGGGATTTGATAATTTGAAAGAGTATGTTACAACTCGAGATTTGAATGAGGACGAAAGCTAAGTACAATTACAGGTGTTGTGAGGGCAAAGAATGTGTTCCTAAAATGTTCTCATCAGCCACACTATATAGAAATGAAAAATAACTATAAATCATATAATTCCAGAAACCCTAGCCATGACCCTTTGAAGACTTGTTCTCCAATCCCATGTGCATTTCAACTGGTCCTCCGATCTTTCAGGTGGAATGAGTCATCTAGCCATTGTAGGCTGTTATACTTTTGAGTAACCTGCAAGCATAACATAAATAAAATATGTAAAGTCAATTAGTTCAAGATCATGCAGCTAGCTGGGAATCCAAACTATCAGGATAATTGTGAGGATCACGCTAAGGATAAAATAACCCATAACAGTATTAATATGAAGATTTTATCTATAACAATCATCTTCGCAAAGTTTGCGTTTCAATCATTCAAATAATATTAACTCTTATGATAATTGTTTTTATAGTTAGTTGTTTACTTGTTAAAATTGAGTTCATGAGTAATTCTTTATTATACTTTGGAAATAATGTATATAATTTAATTGTTTATAATATTTATGATTTTGATTTTATTAAAATTCTTAACAAAGGTCAACTATATCATGTCTATGTTAGAAGTTTTGGTTTAATGGTTAGTTAAGTGAACCGACATAACCACCAATAACCAAAACTAAAACAGTTATTGCTTTTTAATAACCGAAGTGTTCGGTTGTGGTTTTGGTTATTGTCATTAACCGAACTAAACCGTGCACGACTATATTGTTAATTGTTAACATTGCCAATAAGATAAGAACATACAGAGTCATCCTTACTTTCGTTTTTCCCATTTTTCCCTAGAGTAGGTTGGTGGTGTACCTAACTTTTCATGGATCAAAAGTCTATGGATTCATCCTGACAACTCCATTTTTGTTCTTGCTTTGCCTTAAATTCCAGGAAAAACCGGCTTGTAATCACCAATATTCGGCGAAAATAGATTCGGGGAAAGCCGGGGTGGACCAGGGGTGATTGGGGGGGGGGGGTCCCATCTGATACAGGAATTTTCCACCCATTCCGGACAAGCATCTGCAATGATGGAGATAGAGTTTAGGGGAGTCCGACGGGGAAGGGTTGAGGGTTTGGGTTTGAAGGCTATAAAGTTGCAGGTTTGAAGCTTCAAGTTTGGGGCTAATTGGTTATGAGGTGGTGGGCGGAGATTCTGGCGGTGGCCGAAGATGGTGGTTGTGGCACTGTTGATGGCGGTGGCTGCTATGGCGGTGGTGGTGGTGCAATCTGCCACATAAGCACAATTTTGACACATATTCGACACATAAGCACGTTTTTTACACACAAGCATGCCATATCGTCAAAGACTAACAACGTTAGGATTTCGTTAGTATGAGATTGTTGGGAGAAAATATGTTAAAATGTTAGACTTTCATAGAATATTTCGTTAGTTGAGTTTTTTGCTAGCCAACGAGCAATAGTTAAGATTATTTAAATCCAATAAACTTACTTATGTTATAATAAATTCAATCATGTTTTCTTATAAATAAATAACTACAAAATTCCATAAAAGTTTAGTATTTTAAATTGTTATGAATTGTCATTTATATTTTTTTCATATGAATAGTCTGAATGAAATAATAATAATAATAATTATAGAACTCAGTTGATATTATTTACCTTTTTTTTTAACCAGTAGTCTTATATTTGTTCCAGTTATATCACTTAATTTTGACATTAAAGTATTTCATATCATTTTTTTTGTGTCGACACATTGTTGTTTATAAAGTGCAAACATCTCTAGATGCATTTGGCTTTTATATGCATCGAGGATTGTCATGTACACTTTTCATTTGGCTTTAGTTATAGTTACCTCTTCAACATCTTCAACTTCCATGTCGAATATTTCTTAGCCCAACCTTCTTAATTTGTGCAGTTAGACAATGCACCGCGTCATCCACTAAAAGAAGAGCATTATAGTTGAGGTTTATTTATGTGTTTTCATTCAGATGCGTTGTTTGCTCCCTCGAAACAGACATTGTGCTTCTCTCATAGTGTTGGAAATCACACATACTACTAAGGGTATAAATTTACAAACTTTACAAATATAAACAAACATATATTTATTACTTGCAAATACTTATATGGATATTAAACATATAAATATCTACTAAATCTGTTTTACAAAACATGAGTTATGTAAATATTAAAATATATATATGTTCTTTTCTTCTAAAACCTAAAACATAAATTAAAGGAAAAAAACAACAAAATAAAACAAAACAAAAATTGCAGGACCCACACAGACGTATCCTTGGGTGAAGCTCCTGAAAAGTGAAAAATGTTCCACGGACGCAGCCGTGTAACACGGTTCCGTGAGGGGCCCATCGGTACACACCTACGTGGTCGATCAGGAATCACACATTGTGGTTGTCTTAGGCAACATATTCCAAAATATAAAAAGGGTAAAAAAAACACATTTTGAGTGTATTTAACTAGATTTTTGTTTTTTAATTTAGATTCTAGAGCATGCTCATTTATTTTGTTTAAAATCTGTGGTAACTACTAATTACTAGTAAAAGGAATTTGCAAAACTTCCTATTCTAGCTATTATTTATATTCACACAAAACCCGTCTTGAACGCAATGACAAAGACACAAAACATAATATTCAAAACGAATTTACGAAACACAATCAAACCACTTAGAAGAAAGCCATATGCACAACATGACCGGTTTACATCTAACTAACCTCTTCCACTCAATTCACACGCCAACTATGGGTTCTGTTCTATCTTGCACCGCCAAACGCTCTGACACATCGGCTAACGACTTAAGGTTGCATTTAATAAGCGCCTCCACAAAGTAACACGTCTCATCTTTCGTGTTGCCCTCTGGCACGTCCACCACAAACGATTCAATCACCAAAGTCCCTGGCCTCCCGTCAATAACCTCTGGATGAAGTGTCATAATCGACGAGTAGTTCTATACATATTATGAACAAACACTTGATATTGGAATATTGAAATAATAATAATAATAACTCGTTACAAAGATACACAACATACCCGAAGCCTATGGTCACCACCGACTATCTTTATGCCCAAAATATGTTCTTCTTCATCAAGAAGCTCTAACATCTCGGTACTTGTCGTAGCAGGAAGCCCAGACCGAACACACACTTCTCTCACACTCCCGATTTTAAGATCTCCTTGCACATAACACCCGCTCACAAACGGTTTATACTTTTGTGGTTGATCAAATCTCCTCACCAAAGACCATACCTTCAACAAGTAGGGGTGTTCAGATTTCGATTCGCATTCGAAACATTCGAACTTCGATTCGATTCAATTCGAATTCGATTATTAAGATTCGAATTCGGTATTAAAAAATTCGAATTCGATTCGATTCGTATTCGAGCATATTAATCGAATACGAATTTTTGATTTATTATTCGATTCGATTCGAAATTCGAATTCAAATTATATATACATATATGTATATATATAATATATTTTTTTATTTGTATCAAATTCATAAATAATAAATGTCCATTACAAATTATTAAACCCCTATAAACAAGAAATAAAACATTCAAAAAAATATTTAAATAGGGTAAAACACAACTTGTACTAGACAGATAATATTTTAATTTCAAATATGTTACTACTTTTATGATTCTTAACTTTAATAATTGATGTAGTATAAAGATAGTAGACTTACAAGGTCACCATTACAAACCTACCAATAGTAATTATAAGCTGATTTATATCATTGTACGCCACAATGTTAAATTTCTAATGGTTAATTTGTATATTTTTATTGCAGTGGCCTTTGGAAACATAATTACATGGCATCTCCATAAATATTATCCTGTGAATACTACCTCTGGTAGCTAAACGGTTTTGGCATATTCCGTTCATTCCTGATTTACTTAAAGATTTTTCTACTACCTGGAAACAGCCAGAACTTCATGAATGCAACTATTATTGTACCGTACAAGTTCCTAATGCACTTTTTGCTCAGTAGATATTTTTAACCTAATTAGACTTTACTTCAAATTAACATACCCAAAAACACTACTAAAGCAAACAAAAATTCAAAATATTAACATATAAAATAAAATATGCATCAAATCAAATATATGTGAAATAATGAGAACATACAACTGTCTAATGCACTTTTGTTCAGTAGATATTTTTAACCTAATTAAGCTTTGCTTCAAATTAACATGCATAACATAATTAACAACACTATAACAAACAGAACATGAACACATACCGAAAAATATGCATCAAATTAAACACTATCCGATTAAGTTAGGGTTTCTATATTTAATAATATTATCTGAACCAGTTAAGAGATCTATCATTCTATCATATCTTTATATGATTATGATTATGATTATTATTATTATTACTGTATACTATCCGATTGAATATACGAATCAAATGCTACTAACTTGAGGTCAGATCCATGGAATAATAACAAAGAAATATACAAATTATAGATCTTACAAGATGGACAGGCGCCTTGATGTGTTTAACGAGAGATGAAGTGCACTGGTTGGCTCTAACCTCGTGCTTATGGTGTCTCCTAATGTAGCCGTACTCAGATGACGAGTCACTAGCGTCATCGTGTCGGTTCATCACCATATGTTGTAATTATGAGCAACAATATGTATTAATTTCGTGATGAGAGTTTGATCGGTGTTGTGATTGATGAATTGAGTCCGGTTGATTCGATGAGGTTATCGATCGCGAGTAATCACATCAGCGATTGGGGTTTCGTGTGTGTGTGTGTGTGTGTGGTGTTCGATCGGTTTTTGGTTGTTTCTCATCCACATCTATCTAGCTATCTCCCTTCTCTCACTTCACCATTTTCATGTGATATTAAATTAGATATATCATATAGTATGTGTAAGCCTATAAGGCCCTTACACTATACAAAAGTGTCGGATTAGTCCTTGCTTTTTGACAAAAATGTATAAGTTTATATAGTTACGCGTTACGCCCCGTTAGCAAAGCCGCAAAGGGATTGTTAACTTATACAATATCGAACTAGGATTGCCTCCCTTTCGATTTTAGGAAATTACTTTGTATTCTTACCTCAACCAATGAGAGCGTAGCTGCTTGGCCTCAGACATTGGGATTCTCAAACTGGAATAACGGGATTTGCTCGACCAAAGGGAACAATGCAATTGCGCTCAGCAAAACCAAAGAAGATTGGGGTGATAAGAGTTTTTTTTGTTTTTTTTTTTTAACTTTTTTCATTTTGGATGAAAAGACATGTATGTACGACGCATAAATGCAGGGTATTCGATGGACAATATATGGGAGGGGGGGGGGTGGCTACACCGACACGGATGATATTTTGTAGGGTTGGTTGGAATTTTGGTCCAAACACAATAGTGGTGTGGAGGTTTCATGTAATCTAAAGTAGTAGAAGAGAGTGGAAAGCAAAACTTTTATTTCGCTAATTGCTTTTCAATAAAATGTTAATATTTTGCCTTAAAATTTTATCGTGCTACGGTTAGCTTTGTGGCTGGTTAGTTGTTGTACGTGTATGCTAAGGCGTAAGGTTGTATAGCTTCGGTGCTAACAAAAAAGAGCATTAAAAATCAACTAAAATATCTACTAGGGTCTTTTTCCATATAATGTTTCATTGGGATATGTCATGAAACCTTATAGTTTGGCAAATTGGATTTTAATAATCCTAACTTAACGCAGTTGGCCGATAATAATCTCAACTTAGAAATTAGTTGTCATTAATTCCAACTTTCACACAATTTGTTTTTATTGGACCTCTGTAAAAAATTTAACGAAGTTAAGTTTTTTCCAAATTTCAAACTGATATTTTAGGGCTTTTGATCGGAATGAGGATTTAAGTCAATTGATGTAAAACTTACCTCAAAACGATGGTCTAAACGACTAAAGGATGCTTCAATTCCGGTGTTTAAACTTTTAATTAATAAAAATCAAGTTGTTTATAACACCGTTTCGAGTTAAGGTTTACATCAATCGATTTGCATTCTCATTCCAATTAAAAGCCCTAAAATATCAATTTGAAATTTGAAAAAAACTTAATGTCGCTAAGTTTTTTTAAACGGATGTCCAATTAAAACAAATAGTGTGAAAGTTGGGACCGGTGACAGCTACTTTCTAAGTTGGGATTATTATCGACTAACTGCGTTAAATTGGAATTATTAAAATCCAATTTGCCTTTTTTATAGTTATGGTCTTGGCTAAGAGAGCGCCAAACTTATTTTCTTGTCAAATGATGGATCTATCTGATCTTTAGGTACTGCACATTTATATCTAAAAAAGACGTATTTTCTTGTTGTTACGTATTTTAAATTCTTAAAACGGGTCCCTAACTTATGTATCAAGGTAGAAGACATGATCACATGATTGATTGTTATTAATGATGTTTGGTGTAAATCAACTCCTTGTTGGTGAAAGTTAGATTACGATTTTGATATGTTAATTTAAGAACTAATCCTTATTTTTTGGTCGATTTTAGTATGAAGCCTTTTGCGTTTACGCATTATGCTTAATAAGGTACAATCCGTTGGAATATATATATCGATCAAATACAAATGATTTTTTATCGTATAAGTGTACAAAAAACTAGAGTAATTATGTTATCACTAGTGTAAGTATTATGACTCTAACTTTTGAACTAGAATAATTATTACTACACTATTTTATATTTTATAACATAATTACTCTAATTCAAATTTGTAATTACAATAGTATATATATGTTTAGTATGTAAATTCTTATTTGTATCAGATCTCACCACACACATATATATTAAAAAGTTGTCACAAATAATAGATTTATTTTAGTTTCCGATGAGAATGCATCCTTTTAGCTTGATAAACCACAAAAACTAATTAATTAAATTGTTGTTAGACTAATCAGATGCATCACAACATTGGTTTCTAAGGGTTTACAATGAGTTACCATTAATCCTAATTCTTCTCTCTCGATCTATATACAGATATTCTCTTGTAATTCTTAACATTGTTCATTTGGGCAATTCCATGTCAATACACATGTGTGTTTAAACGCCAATTTCCTAAAATACATTAGAGTGGAGTAGACCAACTCGGGTAAATAGATTTGTGTCGGTGTCCTGCACCATAATTCTTCCTTGTATTATAGCGCTCAAGCATCTATCCCAATAAGGTAACACAAATACAAAATAATTGGTTCGCGTGACCATCATTGGAGAAGAGAATCAATCATGTGGTATATATCTGATCTCAAAGGACGATCACTTGGTGCAAGCCTAACCCATCATATTTTAACATATAAAAGGTATTGAGCATCACATCATCATCATCATCATTGTACTCAGTAAATCCTACTAATAGCAAAACTATGGTAGGGTCTGAGGAGGGTAAGATGTAGACAACCTTACCTCTATCTCGTAGAAATAGAAAGACTGCTTTTAGTAAGACCCACAGCTTGATGCCAATAAAAGGTACTGAGCATAAAATATAATCCTAACACTAACATGAGTGTTTTCTTTTGCATACATATCACAATGAAGGTTTAATGGGTCCTTTTTTAAGCAATACAAGGGTGAGATTGATGAAGAAGTTGTGGCCTACAAAACAAAAAGAAACAAAGGGTACGAAATGGAGAAAAGTGAGAAATGGAGGGGTGTAATGATCGTTAGATAAGAATAGTATTAAAACAAAACAAAGTGATTTGATTGGCTAAATGGAAGAAGTTAAAAGCAGGGTTGGATTTTTGTGGCAAATACGTTGCATTTGACCCCTTCTCTCTCTCTTTCCACTTTAAGGTTTTTCTTTTTCTTTTCGTCTTTAATTCAGTGTTAGTGACCGCACGGTAAGTTTCTAGACCGTCTTTTTGTCGGTTTCCTTCTCTTGAGTTCTTGATCCTTGTATCATTTTGTCTTTTCTCACGTAGATTTTTTGCACGAATCAAATTCACTCAATTCTATGTCCATGCCCTTTTGCTTTTCTTATTTCTAAATAGCCATCTTGTATCACCAAATATGAGAAAATTCTCAAAAATGTCTCAATAAAAATTTTATAGAATATTCTAAATATGTGTTTTTAATATTCAAATTCTCACTTTGTTTTTTTTTCCTTTATTAACTCGTTGTCGCATCTATGTTGGAAATTCGAGATGATATGTTTCTTAACTCGTCACGTCCCAACCATATTAGCTCATAACCCGTCAGCTCCCAGTCATGTTAGCTCAAAACTCATCGTCTCTCCTTCATGCTAGCTCAAAACTCGTCGCCTCACCGCTGTGTTAGCTAAAAAACTAAAAAAAATTATACCTTATCTTTACTAAAAACATGAATCCAAAATTAAATTTAAAAATATTTGAATATTTTAAATTTTATTGGTTTTTTAAGCTCTTTGTATATTAGATTTTGGATAATATATGATTTAGAAAACTCATGCATGTCATCAAAATCATTTTATGTGTACCTTGTTTAGATATAATTTTTTAAATAACAAGATTTATTAGATTTAATTTTTAAGATAACACAGCGACGAGTTTTGAGCAAATATGGTGGGGAGGTGATGAGTTTTGAGCTAACATAACGGGGAGGCGACGGGTTTTGAGTTAATATGGCGGGGAGGCGACGAGTTTTGATATAATATGGCGGGGGAGGAGACTTAAGAAACATGTCGTCTCGAACTTCTAACATTGAGGCGACGCCGGGTTAGTAAAGGGACGAATAGGGAATTTGAATTTTTGGAGGGACGCATTTGAAATCTATCTCTAAAAGCGGGACATTTTGAGAATTTTCCCAATACACACATACATATAGGATTGGTTTTTTTTTTTTGAAAACCACTTTGAGTTTTAAGAACTCAAAAGAACTCAACGTAACAAATTTTTTTTTTGAATTTTTTACACATACGTAATATATGTAGATTACATGTACGTAAAAAAAATTTTTACGCACCCGGTCGACTTTTTACATAGATGTAACGAACGTTTACATTAGTGTAATCACTGTTCATTATATTCTCTCTCATACTTTAATTTTTCAATCAAATTTAATTTAAACCACATAATCTAATATATTTTATTAAATGTGTGGCTAAAAATAAAGTTTTTAAATTCTTAAAACTCAAAAAAGTTCTCAAATTATCTATCTCATGTATATATATATATATATAAAAGTTGTTTCAATCCTCTACAAAACCCAAAAAGTATAATCTAAAATAGTAGAATATAATGAACCACGTTACATGTATTAATGTATACGTGTGTGAGTTTTATGAGTTGGGTATTTTGCGTCTACCTACGTAAACAGGTTTCGATCACACTTAACAATACATTATAAAATGTGATATTGTGATAAAAATAACCACATTTTTGTAATAGTGTTTTCTCAAAGACTAAAAAATGTTTTGTCAAAGTGAAGAAACACTAACCGGACCCCGGACAGATTACTGGTAACCTGGGGGTTAGAGAGATGTTTCCCACGAGGGGTTAGACCCTTGGAAGATGGTTCTTCTGATAACCTGCAAAACAGACACCGTGAGCTCGTCACTGAGAAGGGGGGGGGGGTTCCTCATTGTGACCACCCTCCGGCGTGAGAATCAGACTAGATTGCTCTTTAAATATAAAAGTATATTAAGAGATTGCTAGAGCATATATCAGGTATAATATGATGATATAAGATATGATGATAATGATAATGTGATAAGATATGATGGTCATACCATTTGTGGTATTTATAGCGGAAGGTAGGTTTCCAAGGAGGTATGGCCGGCTGCAACAGTGTTCCTGTTCCACCAACAGTAGCCTACGCACGTGCCCTGCTGGTAGTTGGTGGGTAGGTAGCGGCTGATAGAGACCAGGCCTGCTGTATACTATTCCTTTTCCACCAACTGCCGGCTACGCACGTGGTATGACAAGAGTTGGTGAGTAGGCAGCGGCTAATAGTGACATACAGTGCAGGAGCATGCTGCTCGCCATACTGTTGTCAATAAGCTGTCGTATCTTTAGTCAGATCTTTTTCCCATACCTCGTCAGGTACAGTACAGAAGATCTTCCCGTATCGTACGGACTGGCTTATTTGGGCGGGAGTATTCCCCCTCCCGCCCTTGTGCGGGATTGTTCCCGGCTTCGCTCATTCCTTCAGGTGACACTGAATGAGAGCTAAGTGCCTTGTGCGTGTAGCCTTGCTGCGCGGGTGGCCTTCCCTAATGGCTTGTATCCGAGGCTGCGGGGACAGGCGGAGTCCTTCACCATTGGGAGGCATTTCCTGCGGGACCAGCTTGCGTACTGCGCGTAAGGACGTCACGTCTCTGAGCATGGTTGGTCCTGCGGATCCAGTTGGTTTCTGCGCAGACGTCCCTGTTTAAGGTGAGTCTTGCGGGTCCAACTGGGCTCTGCTGGGACCTACCTCTTCAAGTCCCCCCAGTCCAATGTTCTTCTCATGCGTGTTTAATAAAGTGAGGTGAACTTTTGGACTTAAGCAAAGGGTTTTGAAAAGGGTTTTTTAAGGTTTTCCATGGGGATTCTTCCCGCGGAAGTCCTTGTCACTTGCAGAAATTCCCGAGTTTCCTGCTTGGTCTTTGGGTATGATGTGGGTAGGTCTGTAACCTCCTCGCAAGTCAGGAGCGTTGGGTCCTACTTGTGTGGACTCTCCATGAGGTTTTGGTAGTTTTGAACATAGTGATCAATTATGTTAAAACCACTAATTCCATCTTGGAGCTTCCAACAATGTAGTTCTCGACGTTCCCGCTATGCGGAGATGTTATTTCCGTTTCCGCAAGCATTGCCCAGAAGATCCTTCTTGGTTTCAATTCCCAGCGGAGCGCTAGGTATGTGAAGGGTTTTGCCTTAACACTGTACCAGCGCTCGTCTTACGGTTACTTTACTTGCAAGGTATTCCTGGCGTCAGTTCCCTGCGGGTGCTAGGTATGTGAAGGGTTTTGCCTTTACACTGTACCCGCACCCGTCTTATAGTTACTTGGTTGCCGAGGAATATTTGGCTTCAATTCCCTGCGGGTGCTAGGTATGTGAAGGGTTTTGCCTTTACACTGTACCCGCATCCGTCTTACGGTTACTTGTTCGCCAACGTTTACTTGGCTTCAATTCCCTGCGGGTGCTAGGTATGTGAAGGGTTTTGCCTTTACACTGTACCCGCATCCGTCTTACGGTTACTTGTTTGCCAAGGTTTTACTTGGCTTCAATTCCCTGCGGGTGCTAGGTGCGTGAAGGGTTTTGCCTTTACACTGTACCCGCATCCGTCTTACGGTTACTTGTTTGCCAAGGTAAGGGGTATTTTCCCGCTTACTTTTTAATATTTTTAAATTTTGAATTTTGAAATTCGAAAGGTTGGTAGAAAGATAGGAACAGTCCAAACCTCTTAAACGTCGTGCGACGGTTTCTTCTGACTGTGTCAGGACGTGCAGGAAGTTATGGTGACGTGACATTATATGGTCATTCCAGACGCTTTTCCAGGCGCGTGGGCGCGATTTTTCGGGCGCGTGGCCGCGAATTTACTGGCTCACGTCCTTTCAACAGCTGTTTCCAGCTTGCTTTTTGCCACGTGTCATAGTTTCATTGCACCTCCGATTTCTCTCTCCTCCGCATTAAATTCACCGCATTAATTGCGATTACTATATAAAGGGGGAGAGGGTTCTTTGTAATCCACACTTTCACCCTTCTCTTCTTCTTCTTAGCGATTTCCGGCAAATACTCCCCTTTTCAGGCAAGCATTTTCCCGAAATCATTTTCTTCTTCCTCTGCAATATGTCTTCCCATGATGCTGAAGCTGTAGCCGACGATAAGAGTACTGCTGGCGAGTGCCAGTGTGCTCTACCTGTCGATCAGTACCAGTATGTCGTCAGGAAATTCATGCTTGAGTCTCTTGAGCCTGAGTTTCCTGAACCCCACCAGACTGTGTACGATGCCCCCAGTGGCAAGATCGGGGTATATGCTGCATTCTTTGTGTATGGGAACCTTAGGTTCCCATTGACAAAGTTTGTGTACCGTGTCCTGGAGAGGCACGGTGTGCACCTAACCGAGTTGCATCCGATGGCGATTGCCAAGATCCGGCACTTCGAGTGGGTGTGCCGGATTCTGGGTATTGAGCCCTATGTGGACCGCCTGATGACCTTCTATACTTGGAGGTGCATCCAGGGGTGGTACACCCTGACAACCCGTATTAAGGGTTTGAAGATCTGCGTGACCGAGCGCAGTCTCCGATCGTGGAAGCGGGAGTTCTTCTACGTTTCTGCCCGCGCCATCCCCATTGCCATGAAGTTTAAGAAGGGACAAGCGCTTCCGAGCCTTCACGCTTCCAGCTACCAGGAGGCGGAATGGTTCGCGAAGATATCCCGGGTCCAATCTCCGGTTTACCGTTTGCGGAGTCCGGGATGGTGATGCTGGGGATGAGCCGGGTATGGAAGGATGCGTCCCGGTTTCCCATCCTTCTCGAATACGGTTTGAACTCTATTCCTTATGGTATGTCTTGTCTTTCTTGCTGATATGAGTTTGTCTTCTAACTGTTTCTTTTCTTTTCAGAGGGGAACTATTTGGAGTCGCTCCTGTACCCGCGGGAAGCTGACGGTCCCGTGCGGGTGGGCACTCGTGCTCTAGACGAGAACGAGTTGCCCATCCTGGAGCAAACGGCGGATCGGTTTGTGGAGGTCTATCCGCTGGGCCACGAGATCCTGAGCCAACGGCGGCCAGGTAAGGCGATACTCTATCCTCAACCCCTCAATGCTGTACCCGCTGCTGGAATTCCTGACATCCTGTCTTCTTCTGAGGAATCCGCAGATGGTCCTCCGCTGGTGCGGAAGAAGAAGGCTGCCGGCGGGAAAGGGAAGGAGAAGGGGGCCTCCACAGCTGATCCGGTGCTCCTATCTGACACCGAGTCAGATAGTGAAGAGGTGGCGGGGAACCCCGGTGGTGAGAAGACCACTGTTCGGGAGGCTACGACTGTTACCTCCGGAGAACCAACGACGACGACGGTGACCGGCATCAAGAGACCGGCTCCATCGGGCTCGTCCCCGCCCGTCCGTACGTTCAGGCTCAAGAAAACCCGTAAGTACAAACATCCTTGTTTTTGTAGATTTGTCACTTTATAAATTTATTGAAACACTTATCTTCTTGTGCAGGTGTGGATGTTGACGCATTCCAGGGTGGAGCGCAGAGGAGTACCTCTCCGCCGATGACGGTAGGCTTGGTCAGCCTACCTGAGGCGTCGACCCAGGCGCCTGCGCCTGCTCCCGCTGGTTCAGTTGCTCACTCTGAGCCTACTGTTCCAGCCGAGTTGACGTCACCGCCGGCCGTGAGTGCGATTTTTACAGCGTCCTTCACCGAGCCGGCGGTTACGATTGCTGCGGATTCTGCGGCAGCGACTGCGGCGGCTGCCACCATGCCCCCGCCACCGGCACCGACGGCCGGCCCATCAGGTACGCATGGGAGTACTCGCCAATCTTTGCCACCTTCCCATCTGCCTGACCTTTTGGATGGGTTTCCTTTGGGTTCAGGTGATGGGTTCGGCGACTATAGGCCTGTTGTAGACCCTACATGTGCGTAGGGTTCCTTTGGCCCTTTTTCACTTTTACTTTTTATCATCTTTTTCCTAACTGCTTTTTTGTTTTGTTTTTTTTTTTTTTTTTTTTTTGCAGTGTCGGATTCCAATGAGGTGTATGTCCCGCGATGAAACATACGCCGAGGAACAACCCTTCGTACCCCTGTGGAGTGCGTGGAATGGGCTCGCCACGCTGCTCCCCATGGTGCGCTGGGGGAAGCCATGGCTAGCTACCAGGAGGGTAGGCTAACCAATGAGCTTCGGGTTCTCCAGGCCCGGATGCAGCCGCGCGTCGAGCTGCTTTGTCGTGAAAACGACAAGTTAAAAGCAGCTCGCGCCAAGGAATTATCTCAGGCGCGGGCTCTTCGGGAGGAGAACCAAAAGTTGGCCGCAGCTGCTGCGGAGAAGGAGAAGGCCTTCAAGGCCCTCGAGGTTGAGGTTCAAGCGCGACTCGAGGCCCGCTCCAAGGCTGCCCAAGCTGTTAACGAACAGCTTCGGCTGGCTAAGGAGACTGCGAGGAACGCAACCGAGAGGGCCACCAAGGCTGAAGCCGTTGCTGAGCCTTTACGCGTGGAGAACGAGGAGCTCAAGGCCAAATTGGAGGCTCTCCAACGTGCTCATGATGCCTTGGGGATGGAAGATGCCAATAAGCTCCAAGAGATCCTGGACCAGAGGGGCGTGCTTGATCACACCGAGCGGAAGCTTAAGGGCGTTGAAGAGGCCGCTGCAAAGGAAGTGCTACTTGCCAACCTTAACAAAAGCGAAGCCGAACGCGCCCGCACCCAAGCTCAAGCCGCCCTCCAAGAAGCTCTGGTTGCCAAGGAATGACTTCTTCGAGAAGCGTTGCCTCAGGTATGTTTAGCCTTACGTCTTCACGCTTTCCTTTGTACATAGAAAAGGTGTTTGACACTTGTATATTTTCTATTGTAGGTTGTGCATCGGGTCTTCTCAGAGACATCCTACGACGATGCTATGAGCGCAGCCCTCAACGCTTCTCACGAGGATGGGGAACGGGCCGGCTTCCTGCTTGGTCTAGGGTTCGTTGAGAAAGGCTTCCCGCCCTCCAACTTCCCTTTGTACAATGTTGATACTGAAGCCATATATGACCAAGCAGTAAATCAATACGCCGCCTTCCCGCATCCAGTGGTGGAGAAGGTGAACCAAGTAGCTGCTGCTGATGATGGGTTAGCTATCCTTAAAGCTTTCCTCGAACCGCCCCGTTCTTCTGATGGAGCGGGTCCAAGTGGAAGCGGCCCTGAAGCTTGATCCTGAAGATCCCTTCCCATTGCTAGGATAGTCTTGTACATATGTATTTATTTTCTTTTCGTAAGCGGGTAGTTACCCGGCCATTCTTGTAATAATTCGTTTGTGAAATATAAATCTTTTTGCGTATAAGATTGTTATTTCCTTCTTTGGGTTTCTTGCTTTATAAACTTATGACTTGCATACTTAGTTTAAATTAGCAATTTTCCAAGTGTAGAATAAGTTAACCTGTTGAACGTGGTTGATAATGGGTTAAAGTTTTGCTTCCTCTTTCGTGATTGTGCGGGTAGAACCGTCACTTGCACTTAGTAGGATGGCAAAACTTTTCCCATATCTGACCTGCGTGTAGGTTTTCCTCATCTTTTGAGGATAAGTTAACCTTTGAACGTGGTTGATAATAGGTGTGAAGTTTTGCTTCCTCTTTCGTGATTGTGCGGGTAGAACCGTCACTTGCACTTAGTAGGATGGCAAAACTTTTCCCATATCTGACCTTCGTGTAGGTTTTCCTCATCTTTTGAGGATAAGTTAACCTTTGAACGTGGTTGATAATAGGTGTGAAGTTTTGCTTCCTCTTTCGTGATTGTGCGGGCAGAACCGTCACTTGCACTTAGTAGGATGGCAAAACTTTTCCCATATCTGACCTGCGTGTAGGCTTTCCTCATCTTTTGAGGATAAGTTAACCTTTGAACGCGGTTGATAATAGGTGTGAAGTTTTGCTTCCTCTTTCGTGATTGTGCGGGTAGAACCGTCACTTGCACTTAGTAGGATGGCAAAACTTTTCCCATATCTGACCTGCGTGTAGGTTTTTCTCATCCTTTTAAGAATTTTGTTTTGAACCGTTCGACGCGCGGTTGTCAATAAGTTAGTGTTCAGTTTCCTTTCATGATTCATGCGGATAGACCGGCACTTTCATTTAATGGGATAATTGAACTCTTCCCTTCAACTGACCTGCGTGAAGGTTTGTCACGTTATTGGGTTTGTGCGGGTAGGACCGCCTTCCCACGCAACGACTTCACGTAATGTGAATGCCGTCACCAGTGTTGCATAGTTTAACCGTTCGACGCGCGGTTGTTGATAGGTTATTGTTCAGTTTCCTCATTATGATTCGTGCGGATAGATCGGCACTTTCATTTAATGGGATAATTGAACTCTTCCCCTTCAACTGACCTGCGTGAAGGTTTTTTCCTGTTATTGGGTTTGTGCGGGTAGGACCGCCTTCCCACGCAACAACTTCACGTAATGTGAATGCCGTCATATTAGTGTTCAGAAAAGTAAAATCATCAGCTTCGATGTTCTAAATAGAATCATTTCCATTAGAAGTGGCTCTTGGCCTTTCCTTTACAAATTGGAATTGATTTACTTGCAAACTGTGTAAATGAGCTCCCTTCCATGTTGTTGGGATGGGAGTGCCATCGAGCCGATACGCACCTGGTTCGGGATCTCGTTCTTTACGCAGCATGTAGTCTCGACATTGAAGCTGGAATTTTTATTCGTGTTTTCCCCGGCTGGGGTTCTACACGCACCCGCCTGCTCAGCCTTTATTGCGCCACGAGGTGCGCGAGCGTCCCATCTCTGACAAATGCTTCGACCATGTCTTTTACGTCTATGCATTCTTCAGTGTTGTGGCCTTTTGTCTTGTGAAAGTCACAGTATTTGCTCCGATCAGCATCGTGATGATGTCGGATTATTGGAGGCTTTGGCCACGGGAGCTCTTCAGTGGCGAATATCTCAGTGACGCTTTTGGTGAGTGGCGTCCATCTAGAGTTTCGGTGCGGCTGTACATTATCCTTTCCGCCCAATCGATGTTGCAAGCCGGATGAGGTGTCAAAGTTTACCCTTGACTGCCAAATGCCTAGCTTCCGCTTTTTATTTAGTCGGGCGGTGAGGACGTTGTCTTCTCTCGTCTTCTGAGTGTAGAGGTTTGTGCTCTGTGGGAGATCTCTACCCAGTTGCTTTTCCGTTTCCGCATAGCGTTTTGCTGCTGTCATGATGGCATCCCATGTGGATGGCATGCCATCTTTACCCGTTAGGGTGCGGATGAGCTCTGGGTCATGCGCGCCCTGGATGAAGGCAGCGCGAACAAGATCTTCGCTGATATTGCCCAAACTTAGCTTCTTTGAGTTAAAGCGAGTGATGAAGTTTGGCAGAGATTCATCTTCTTCTCGTATGCATTTGAGGATTGTCCATTGCTCCTCGGTATACTTCCGTTTCTGGCTGAAGTGTTGGCTAAACTTCTGCTGGAAGTCTGCCCAGTCGTAGATGTGGTTGACCGGTAGACGATCAAACCAAGCTCTAGCAGCCCCAACAAGCGTCATTTGGAACATGTAGCACCACGTGGGTTCCGTCCAATTGCTGACGGTTGCCCCCGCTATGAACTTGTTCAAATGGTCGTCTGGATCAGATATACCGTCATATGTGCCTATGTTAGGCATTTGTTTGGCACTCTTTGGGGCGATTGCTTCCGCAATGTCCCTTGCAAATTTGGACGTTCCTGCATTTGCAACGTTTGGTCTGAACGTTTTGGAGAAGTCTCGTGGACTTCCACCTGTGCTTTTTGGTTTGAAGGCTTGTCCAAAATGCCTTTTCGGTTGGGATTCCATTTCCTTACGCTTCCCTTTTGCCCTATGGCGAGGGTTCGCGTCGGAGTCGGATTCCTCCGAGTCATCCTCCCAGTATTCGAATTCGTCGGCCTGTTGTACGGAACGCAAGCGTTCGTCCAACTCAGCCTGGAATTCCTTTTGTCGTGCCTCCGCCCATGCCTTAACTTCATCGAGAGTTTGGCGGGGGAGTCTTCGTTTCTCAACCTGGGTATCAGTGGATCCCAGTAGGCGATCATTTACTGCACTTGCCCCAGCATGAGTAACTGGGGTAGTGTTCGTAAAATTTACTTCACTTGCCCCGGCTTGGGTAACCGGGGTAGTGTTTGTAAAAACTGTGTTACCGGTATTCCCCCCAGTAGCTGGGGTTGTGGTTTCCGGAATTTCTCTAACCATCTTTGTAGAAGTTTGAAAAAACTGGAGAAAAATGTAGTTCTAGCTTTATGCACGGATGGCGCCAATGAAGAAACACTAACCGGACCCCGGACAGATTACTGGTAACCTGGGGGTTAGAGAGATGTTTCCCACGAGGGGTTAGACCCTTGGAAGATGGTTCTTCTGATAACCTGCAAAACAGACACCGTGAGCTCGTCACTGAGAAGGGGGGGGGGGTTCCTCCTTGTGACCACCCTCCGGCGTGAGAATCAGACTAGATTGCTCTTTAAATATAAAAGTATATTAAGAGATTGCTAGAGCAGATATCAGGTATAATATGATGATATAAGATATGATGATAATGATAATGTGATAAGATATGATGGTCATACCATTTGTGGTATTTATAGCCGAAGGTAGGTTTCCAAGGAGGTATGGCCGGCTGCAACAGTGTTTCTGTTCCACCAACAGTAGCCTACGCACGTGCCCTGCTGGTAGTTGGTGGGTAGGTAGCGGCTGATAGAGACCAGGCCTGCTGTATACTATTCCTTTTCCACCAACTGCCGGCTACGCACGTGGTATGACAAGAGTTGGTGAGTAGGCAGCGGCTAATAGTGACATACAGTGCAGGAGCATGCTGCTCGCCATACTGTTGTCAATAAGCTGTCGTATCTTTAGTCAGATCTTTTTCCCATACCTCGTCAGGTACAGTACAGAAGATCTTCCCGTATCGTACGGACTGGCTTATTTGGGCGGGAGTATTCCCCCTCCCGCCCTTGTGCGGGATTGTTCCCGGCTTCGCTCATTCCTTCAGGTGACACTGAATGAGAGCTAAGTGCCTTGTGCGTGTAGCTTTGCTGCGCGGGTGGCCTTCCCTAATGGCTTGTATCCGAGGCTGCGGGGACAGGCGGAGTCCTTCACCATTGGGAGGCATTTCCTGCGGGACCAGCTTGCGTACTGCGCGTAAGAACGTCACGTCTCTGAGCATGGTTGGTCCTGCGGATCTAGTTGGTTTCTGCGCAGACGTCCCTGTTTAAGGTGAGTCTTGCGGGTCCAACTGGGCTCTGCTGGGACCTACCTCTTCACAAAGGCTCAATTGTTTACTGAACAATAAATGCGAGAAAAACGTATAATACGTGGTGGGATGTCCAAGTCGGGAATGCCAGAGTGAGTACGAATCAATAGTAGAAGAAGTGAGAGAGTAGAGTTGGTTTGATCTATGAATCACATGGTGGATGGTAATCTGGTATGTCCTATCAAAGTATCATAAAACAAAGTCTAAGTAGGCAAATCAAAGTATCATAAAACAAAGAAATGAGATTATAAGATAATCAAGCACAACTTGAGTAACTGATAACATGCTATTTGGCTGGGAACAACAAAATATTATATAATTTTAAAATTTGATTAGGTAAGGAAATCATAAAATAACCGTCATGTGAGATAGGTTGAGTCATACCATTATCAACGCTCACCCGTTTTGTACATGAACATGGTATTGCATCAGTAATAGTATTCAGGTTGGATGCCACGTGGCCGTTACACAGAAATATGGGATCCATGACTCGACTAATATGCAATTATTTGAAAAATTGAGTTGTAAGATCTAGAGATCCATGGTGTTAGGAATCCCACCATTGTTAATTTGCTATCGGGCAAGGAATCTTAATGTTCCTACGAATCCTTTGACCCACTGGGAGTTCGTCTTATGCCAAACATGTCGACCCGATAGAGAGTCCAACTACCGATATACACTCCAAAGTCCAAAGTCGGAACTATTTTCATGATTAAAATATATTTTTTTGTAATTTAGCTTTTCCGCTTGGGGTATGCACATCCGAAGACTTTGGATTCTTTTTGTAAGCATGCTCAAACAAATTTTTATTTTTCGGAATATAAGGACAAGTCTTATTTATGATATTTAAGCACCCGATCACTAAACGGGTATGATACTAGGTCTCTTCTTTAGAGAAAAATAATTTCATAGGGCTTTAGCATTTATGCCTTTAGAATGAGTACAAATATGGGAAAATCGGCCCACTTCTCATAATAATATATATTAAAAATGAGTACAATCATGGACTAACTCATTTTTTTTTTTTGGGTTTTCTTAGAATAACTAATATCTCTACTTCTAGATTATTACACATCCTTTTTACAACGACGAAACTTACCTCATTGTTTTAAAAGACAAAATCTTATCGCTAGATTAAATGCCCTTTGTTTAGAGGGAGAGAGATGATGGCTGTTCTTCACATGACGGGTTTGTTCTTTCGTTTTTTTCCCTTCTAAACTCCTTTCCCATTTCTTTCACCTTTCCCTATATTTATTACTTTCTATTTTGTTACTCTATTTTTTTATTTTCGAAAAATCCACCTTTATAATTTTTAAATTTGTTTTATAAGTTATATTAACATACACAAATTCTGCATGGCAAGCCCAGTGACCCATGGGGAGTGCCAAGATGGTGATTGTCCAGGTCCCACTCTCCCTTTTTGCCCAAAATTTTTAAAAGTTTTATATATATAGTTTTTTCTTAAAATAAAGCATATAATTAAAATTAAAAGTGAAAACTTAATATGCTTTTAAACATATTAAATTATTCAATTTAGTTTAGGTCCAGATAAACAAATAAACTCAATTCTCATTTAACCCAGCTAAACCCAAAAATGTCCCATTTTGAACATGTAAAGATATATATTGGGTTTATATTTTAGCGGCCCATTTTTTAATAAACATGATTGAGTTTATATTTTAATGTCCATTTTTTCTTACCAAGGGCCCCGAGTTCACGGGCCGGTCTTCTAAAGGACGCCCCTAGTGCTGGTAGGTGGTTTTCAGTTAATATTGTTAGAACGGAGCAAAGTTCTGTTAAGCACCATGGATTATAACTTTACAATTTGTCGGGTCCATAAAATTAAGGGTCCAACTATATACCTACTCTTCAAACTATTGGGGCCTAAGAAGGGTCCATTAACCCCCTTAGAATGTCCTCACTTTGATTTCATCGCTTTTGATTTGAAGATGAATGATAAAAGGTGTAACGAACAAAACGTATGTGTAATTTCACACATGGACTGATCACATGTCGGCGAGGTTGAAGCATGTTCGTCTATATCCGTTGTACCTTCCTTTTCCCTCGACCTTAGACAACCTTTTCTTAGAGGTCACTAAACGGGCAGGTCATCTTGTGTTTAATAACGGGCCAAAATGGGTCGGGTTGGATTGAATTAAGAACATACCCTTTCGATCTATGATTCTATCCATTTTTTTAAAAAATAAGTAGATTTTTTTTTGAACTGCAAGCCTCATTAACTCAAGCCAAGCACCCCACTAGCAAGAGTCGGCAACAAAACAACACAAAAACAACATGACTAGAATTACATAGCTAGCCTCCTCCATCTAGTCCAATCTAAATCCAAGTTTCTAGCCCTATTATTAATTCGCAAGAAACTTAAAACTTTAATGTCGTCCAATATTCGTCCAACTTTCACTAGAATGCTAGAGAAAATACATTTATTCCGAGCTCTCCAAATGCACCAACATGCCACCATAATTATTGACCTAACCTTCTTCTTTTTATTCTCATCCCCAGTGACGTGTTTATGAATGTTGAACACATCTTGAACCGAAAAAACAAATATAGGTGGGATATCACACCATACACTAACACTATGCCAAACCACTGAAGCGATGTAACAAGAAGTGAACACATGGTCCACCGAATCACCCGAGGCTAAACAACAATAACAAGTGTTTGGACCCGTAAACACATTTCTCTTAATTAAATTATCGATAGTAGGAAGCAAGATTGAGAAGAGCACGCCACGCAATGACATTCACTTTAAGAGGAACTCAAGAGTTCCAATCTAAGTGATACAACAACCTTTTCACCGAAGTCACTGAGAATGATCCCGAGCTTTCACCGTTCCACACCCACTTATCAATGCCACTTTTAAATCTAAAATCTTATATTTTCTCTAGTAGGCTCATTAACGCGTTAACTATTGTTCCGTAAACCGGCCGAACTCTCCAATTCCAATTTAACATGATCGCCCCATCTCTTTCTTCACATCAATCCGCCACCAAACAACCCTTTTCCACCTCCAAAGCAAATAAATTTGGAAAACTATTCTTTAGCGGTTTGTCTTCTAACCACACGTCCAACTAAAATCGTATTTTCAACCCGTTTCCCACTTCACCTTTAATCAGACTTGACAAAGATACTTGAGATAATGCTAAGAAGTTATGAAGTTTCGCAATAGTACTCCAGGTACCATTAAGTTTTTTATTAAATGGAAGCACCGTCCATGTCCTTAGAATATCATGGATAGCCGACACAACATTTCGCCATAAACTTCCTTAAAATAAGTAGATAACTAGCTCAAGTAATAATTATGATTTAAAAGGTATTATTATACCCTTGGGGTTGACTTTTCCCGCGTTTACTTTTTAGATAGATGGTTTTAGTTTGCCCATGGTGCTATTAAAAATAATAAATATACAATTCGAACCATTTATATGTAAATGATTTGAAATTCTCACTTTTAATCGTGGCATCTAAGCATTGCGTGCAAATGAGGTTGAGAAGATACTATGCTTTTGATTGGGCACTGGGCAGTTCCGGGCACGACAAACTCAAAAGAAAAATTAATGGATATCTAAAAAAAAGGAAATTAGACATAGAGGCATCTTAATATTTGCAATGATTACAAGTTTTATAGAGGCCACATGGAAAATATGTAGCTTAATTACGTAAAGCGCACCCCTAAAATTGAAATTGAAAATCACATCCTAAAATTGAAAATCACCAAATATAAATAGAAGATATTTCAAAGGAAAATGATAACTTAACTTTAGCAGATACAAATTGAAAATCACATCCTAAAATTGAAATTAAACACATAAGTTGTGAATTAACAAATTTCATGATTCACGTTTTTTCTTTAAACAATATGATTCACGTCTAATGCAACGCAATCTTGAATCGTGTAAATGCAACGTAATCCATCAAGATGACTAAATTAGAGGAGAAATCATGATAGATAAAGGCGAGGCGGGGTCCCAATAAATGACATCTTTATCCTAAAGTCTAAGCTTCCAGACCGTTATGCTGTTTTCGTCCATATTTTACGCACTCGGTACGAATTAAAAGTTATACTCTTGATACCAGGGGCGGACCTACATAGTAGCCGTCGGGGTCCCGGGACACCAATGTTTTTTAAAATTTATTTAGAAGCGATATAGAAAATTTTTGAAGAACCCCATATAAATTAACACTTGGACCCCATATCAATATTACCATTCTAGTCTGGTGGAAACCCCCTTCCAATACCACACGAATGACCCGAGTTCGAGCCTTGCTCTTTCCCGTTTTTTTATGTATTTCGTTTTTTAAAAATTTACTTTATATTAGTTTTAGTTTTGACTTTTGGCCCATGGGTTTTAACATATCCCAACCCAACTCATCAGACGTAACACCCTCCACACACATCTCAACCCCACTGCTTATCCCTAACTCACGCCTCTCTCAGTTTTTCTGGCCAACCTCCGCCCATCTCCGCCCATATCCGCCAGCCTCCGCCTCACTCCAGCCACCGTTCACCCCTCTTTGGTCTTATAAGTCTTTGTTTCCTCTGATTTTGTCTCAAACTAAAGGTAATTTTAGGGCTAATTAGTTGATTGATTTTATATATAATTATACATTTATACTCATGTTGGTTATTGTATGTTGTATATTGTTGTTAGATTGTGACTTAGTTTTCTTAAAAACTTGAACTTTAGGGTTAATTATGCAAGAATCATTGAAAAGAAAGCTTGAGCCCTCGTCTTCTTCAAGTAATACATCTAAGAAAATTGATTTGGAAGACCTTCCATCAGATTACGTTCATGTTTTTCGGGTATGAATTAAAAGTGTATGTTTCATCTAGTTTCTATTAGATTCTTTCTACTTACTCATTTCCAATGACACCATAGTTCCGTGTTTTATTATGTTCCTCGCCTCGACCCGACCCGAATAACGACCGACCCGAAAAATTTTGTAAACCGAAAAATTGGGACCCCATCGACAAAAAATCCTGGGTCCGCAACTGCTTGATACATTTTCTAACCTGTTTTCTTATCCGGTTCCTATATCATTTATGTAGATGATTCCAAACAAAAGTTAACCCATATGCATATGATAATTATTTAAAATAAAAATCTATGCTATCAAAGTTATTGTATATTAGCATATCATCAATCAATCAATCATCATCATCATCCATAAGATAATAAAAATAATTAAGATCAGAAAGATGAATTTCCTTCAACATGAATTATAGTTTACATGTGAAAACACTAACACCACCCAAAATCAGTTCATAATTAAGATCACTAGTTGGTTAATTGCACCCTAAATCTGCTCACACACTTTCAAATCAAATCTCAATTCGCTAAAACCTCCCAAATTAACTCAGGATCATACGAAGGCAAACGAGCCAGCGAACACCCTTCAAGTTCCAACTCACCCTTCTCCGCCTCTGCCATCACCTTAGACTCGCCAGAAACCGAACACTGGGAACTCTCCCCTTTCCAAAACCCATCGTCCAACATACTCGAAGAACAATATTCATTTTTCGCCTCTATGTTTTTCTTGTTATCGTTACTATTATTATTATTGTTCTTTTTCTTCCGGTTCACTTTCCCTCTCCTCAGTTTTTCACAAATGGCTTGAATCTTGGCATCAACAGCACTCTTCAAAGCATTCACCCTCTCAATATCTCCAAATAACCCGAGCTGGCTCGGGTCATGCAAGTTTGGAAAATTCAACTTTGCGTATTCGCCTCGAAGCTTATACGCAGCCCGATCATAAGCGTAGGCCGCGGCTTCAGCCGTCTCATAAGTCCCCAACCACACCCTCGTTCTATTCTGTGGTAATCTTATCTCACCCACCCATTTGCCCCAATGCCTCTGCCTCACTCCTCTATAAAGCTTCTTCTTGTACGGATTATTACGGTAATCCGAAACACGATCAAACCGGTTAGCGGTTTTCACCATGTGTTGCTCTGAGAACTTCTGAAGCATGTCTCTTTGTTTCAAGTAAACTGATGAGCCTAGTGATTGATGAACAGATGATGATGAAGAGTGTGTGAAGATTGAATCTATGGTGTTTTGGCCGTTATTTTTGTGGTTTATTATATGGTATGAGAGAGATGATCCGATGCTATTTTGAGGGTTGTTTGGGTTCATGATGGGTATAGTTTGATGTTACTGAGGAACAATTAGAATGTGAATATCAGGTGGAGTACTAAGGTTTTGAGATTCATAGGAAGTGTGAAGGTTACAAATCTCTCTCATGGTTTGGTTCCTTGGTGGTGTATTTAACTATTTATAGCGCCAAACAAACATGTGATTTGATATATGGTCCATGTAATAACAAAAAAATATCTGAAAACTCTGAATAAAACAAAATAAGTAAAGATACCAGACGAATAATGGGAAGGGCATATGGGTAATAGACCGGGTATATACGGGTACCATCCATCCCCGCTCATAGGGTTAAAACGAGTCCTTTTAAAAAAATAGTACCCTTCTCACACACTCTCAATTAAAATGAGTTGTTTTAGAAATATATATATATATATCCACCCGTAAATTATATTTTAATTTTTAATTAAGATCGAATACAAGTATGAAATAAATTTCTTATGATATGAATAACATTGTCTTACATAATTGTAATATGATCGCATAATGGACCTAGCAAAACGGACAAAAAGGAAACCCATAACTGTTAAAAAAAAGTTAATATTCTTTTATATATAATTTTGTTTTAAAACATAAGTTTATAAAATGGCTCCTTGGTGTAATGAAAAGAGTGGTAGTTTATGGAATCAAAGATCATGGGTTCAATTTTCATTGGTTGTATTTTTAATTTTATGGAAAAAAATTTCTTTGTGTTTTATATGGGCTATTTTAGCAACTTTTTACTATTATTATTATTATTATTATTATTATTATTATTATTATTATTATTATTATTTCTTTGGTCCATATTGGGCTTTCAAAATGCAACACAATTGCTAAAATTGCCAAATTATTTATCACATAAGTAAAAACGTGATTTCAGAGCCTTTTTTATGCCCGCCCTGAGCCCCAAAATTTTAAGGAATTCTCGGAGACGATCCTGCTGTCAACAACAATAGAATGAGACGTAGACACGTAGATGAGAAAAGGGCCACCCATATATACCAACCCACCTAAATATTATTTGAGGCCCAAAACGACCAGTTACATGGCAATATTACCATATTGACGTAAATCCTAACATTAAGTTATTGTTACTTCTTTTTATCCATTCAGAAGACAATGGACATGGACTTGCGATTTTGTTTATACATGACATGTTTTCATGGTTGTGCTAAAAAGTGAACCTTGTTGTTCTTATGCTTAGGTAATAATTAAAAAGTCAATAGAAGAGTGACACGCCCACGCGTATTGTGGTCTCCATATTGCTTTTATCATAGGCTGCTGGTATGGAGAAACTTTTGCTTCCACCACTTTTTCATTAATCTTTCCCAAAAGCTGGCATATTTAATGTAAAAGAGTCTGAAATTATGTTTTGGAGCAATGTACAAGTCTAACTGCTTCATGTTCAATTGGGTTCCATAGAAGATCCCCTCCTATGTGTCACACATAGAAAGTTACAAAAATAACCATTTTTGTTATGGTTATAATAGGGCAGGCATATCGTGTATACCGTACACGATTAGACACCAACACGAAACATGTATACATGTACACGACACGAAAAATTATCGTGTATATGTATCCCAAACCCAATACGAACCTGTTAATACCAGATATACACGATAAGGCACGAACCTGTTAATACCGGTGGCGCCGCTACAACTGCAAGGAGCCCAAATTGCCGGAGAATCGAAGATGCGGAGAGGTAGATCTGATAATTGAAGGGCTGCGTCTACCAGAGATGTGGAGGGAAACCACCGGACTACTGAAGATCCGGAGAAGGAGAATCGGAGAAGGGTTTCTACGCTGTTTGCTTATGTTGGAATGGAATAATGCGTGTTTAATTGTTTGGTATAAAAATTTAGAGTTAACTATTCAGGGTATATAACATACTATATTGTTATGTATTTTTATTTATAAAAAAATCTAATCAGGTACTAACGGATAGTTAGCAAGTAAAAATGTATTTTACCTGTTTAGACATGAAAATCAACAGGTAGATTCATGTCTACCTGTTTAGTACTCGAAACATGTTAAGACCATACTTGTTACCTATTAAAGTCGTGTAAGTTCGTGTCGTGTATTCGTGTATCGTGTCTAAATTGCCAGCCCTAGGTTATAAGTGTCAGAAAATCTAAAGAATTACCAAATTATTAATCAGAATAAGTGTTTACAAACCTTAAACAGGAAGATCGAGAACAATATGAACCGACTATAAGAACTACTGAGAATCAGAAATACAATGACATAAGATAACATACAAATGTAGACTCAGAAACAGATTCATCTACACAATGAACCCTAAAACATGAGCCTAATTGAGAATCAAGATCGTTGCCACTCGATGAATGTTTTTTTTTTTTTTTGTTATATGTGTGCCAGCGTTCTTAAGCCTTCAATAAAGGCTGTTTATATACTCGAAATCTTCTGGATCATATATCAGCAGCTCTAAGCCCGTTTTTGTGTGCAAGCCCAACCATTAGCTCCAAGCCCAATAACAACATGACAAAAAATAGAAATTACAATCATGAGACAAGAAACATTTTTAACAAATATATGTATTTGATATTGAATTGTACTATATATTTTAACATCCCCCGGCAATTCAATAACCAAACACAAGAAACAAGTTTAACCACAAACTACAATTTATTTCTTTATAAAAAGTTGTCATTTAAAAAAGCTTTATGTTTAAAAAAGAAACCATATAACCAGAATAAGAAATTTCATATATGTTTGAGAGCACATGTAGACCAAATTCACCAAGAACACATAAAATATAGAATAGCAGTTATGTATGTCAACATGCAGGTCATAAATCAACATTAAACCTTGATAAGCTTTAAAGCAATTACAAAAAAACTTTACGATCACTTCAGAAAACAAACCAATGCTAACAACACAAATTAGCACATTTTCAACTTTTAATGAGCCTGAAATATTTGACTTTACAAGAACCCAATTCAAAACAAATCTCAATTAGTGAGATTAAAAACAGAGTGGTGACACAGACAAGAATAGTAATGCACATAAAAAACAAAAAAAGAACCATTTATGCCTTTTTAAAACTTTAATACTCAAGTAAGACATGAATAACAAAGCTTGGAGAGAGTTTTAATCAATATAACAGCAAGACTAATACTACAACTCAGTTTTTAGTAGACGAATCTTACGTAGCTTGCAATTATTACAAACAAAAGGTAGCAAGAACCAATTTCTAATTATTTATAAAACAGCCAATATAACACAAGCTATTAAACCTTTTAATGAAATAACTCCCTCTCAACACAGTTATCACCAATATATTCCTAATCAAGCAATGAACTTTGAATTCACCATTGACAAAGAACAAACAAAAGATATCGCCACATGACATATCAAAATTTAATTTTATTATTATTTTAATCAACAATGAATTTTAGATTCAGCGTTTGACAAAAGAGTAGACACAAGAAAGTCACATGTTATATCATAACATGTAACAAATACTACACAATAGAACAACCATACACATTTTTTCAAATTATCATAGAGTTGTACGACTATATAACAAAATATCAGACACAGATCTAAACAAACAAAAAGTCACCCAACTTTTAAGACATGCATGTCACAAGACACAATCAAACGTTTTCTGTAGCATTACAGAAAGAGAAAATGAGAACAAAATCTCATTAAGACAGAAAGAAACAACTTATGTTTCCACAAGATTATCAAAAAAACATATTTGATAAAAAAATAAAAGCCACACAGCTTTCAAAAACTCAGAACCACGTCTGAATACAAGATTATGTGAAGAACTTAAAGACTAATTTGACTTGATCAAAAACTTTTACAACTTTACAAGAAGCACAAACTTAGAAATGAACTTGAAAAGAACATAAAGATTAATTTGAATCAAGCAAAAACTTTTACAACTTTACATATAAAACTGAATCACAAGATTCAAAAAACAAGTCTGAAAAACAATAAGAATAACATAAGCTATATCAGACAAGAAATACATAGCCAAACAAGATCTAGTTGGACAAAGCACATGACTTACAACCAGATAAAAAACATAAATCGCACATGCGAAAAAATAGACGGCTGTCAGAATTTTTTAAGAATAACCTTGACAATATTACTAGTTAAAAATATGTGAACCACACGGTTCAACTAACTAGACAACAAGATTATAGAAAATAACCCAATAGGTTTCATAACAATGAGAATCACATGATTCTACATTAAACAAAAATTTACAGCCAAGACAATTCAAATTGTTCTTAAAACTCATACAATCTGCAATTAAAAAACCATGTCTAGTAAAAGAAATATAAAAACTGCCAAAAATATTCAAACTTTGAAAACGCACTTGGCTAAAAAACACATGAACCACATAGTTTACCAACCAGAAGCAACAACAATTAAAGATATCGAAAACACTCTTAGCAACCTTTGAGAAACACAAGATGTAGTAAAAACATTATCTAATCCAGTAAACACTTTTAACCAAAACACATTTCTTATCAACACAAAGACAGGGTATTTTTATTCATTTTTTTTTAAAAACAAATGTTTAGTTGACAAAGTTTCTTTCTTCTTAAAACATGGAACCAACAAAAAAAATCTTTTTTTCTTTTTAAAATATGGAACCAAAAAAAAAATCTTTTCTAAATGTTTAGCTAATAAAGTTTCTTTCTTAAAACATGGAACCAACAAAAAAAATCTTTTCTTCTTCTTAAAACATGGAACCAACAAAAAAACCTTTTCTTAATTTTTACAACAATAAACTCTGTAGCTTACAAAAAAAATCTTTTCTTAATTTTTACAACAATAAACCAACACCAAAGATACTAACAGTTGACAATCTAATGATATAAAAAAAATAAAAAACAACCAAACACAAAAAAAAATTAAAATTAACGAAGACACGTAATCAAGATTGATAAGAGACATGATAAGACGCCCCCTCAATCTTGATAAGGGTAACCATTTTTTAGCATTGACAAAAAAAATAATTTGAGTTATCACAATAAAGTGCATACGCAAACTAAAGATTAATTCATGAAACATTTACCAACAAATAAATCTAAAGCAAAGTAAAAAAAAAATTATAACCCATGATTAAAAAAAATGTAAGTCACATTTGCAGATAATATGAGAAATTATACCATACACTAGTAAAACAAATCTGGTTTCATATAATACAAATGCAATTCGTGACATCCACTAGTGAAACACGTCTTTTGCTCCATAAATTAAAAAAACTAATATCTTCAAACATCTTCCTAAACAATATAACGGAGACACATAACACAAGGACACTAAACTCCTCTTAACAACTGACCAAACAATCTAACTCAACTTTTAAACAAAACAACACATTTTGTCAACCGACTTAAGATTCAGAATCATATTAAAAATACCATGGAATCCACGGCAACAAAAGACTATTGACTAATAAATCAAAACAACGTAACAATAAGTCACATGTTAAACAGGTTTATGTCTCTATAACCATTTAACAAATGACTTTTAGGTATGAACCTAAATATCCTGTAAGGAAACAAAACGTATAAAAGAAATACATAGAACCAACGGCCGGTCATTAGAATTCGTTATTTCTTTTCAATATGCCTTTTGACCTCATAGTTGTAGTTAGGGGTGAGAAACTTAACCGCCATAACCATCAAACCGAATCATAGCCGACATAATCGAACCGATTTAACCAATAACCGACATAACCTGTGGGTCGGTTTAATGAATTTTTAAAAACCGCCAAATACGGGTCGGTTTTGGTTAAAGATAATTCCAAAACCGCTATAACCGAACCGACCCATTTATTAACCAACAATATGTTTAATATATTTGGGATTAACTTCCACCAAACATGTTGTTGGATTATATCATTTTGATGTTTTGGTTCAACGTTTGTTATCAAATTAAGTTGAATTTCATTGTTGGATTATATATATATATATATATTTTGAATATTTGGTATCAATTTTATGGATTATATACCTTGTTGGATTATGTCATGTTGTTTTTCTGTAATAATTGATATCAAACTTTTAGGCTCAATTACATTGTTTTGGTTACGGTAACCGGCTCATTATAACATACAAAACCGATTAACCAAAACCGCCATAATGGGTCGGTTATGGTTATGGTTATCTATTAACCGACACATCGGTTATGGTTATGGGTTTGGCTCAAAACCGCCCCAAACCGACCCATACACACCCCTAGTTGTAGCCGGTAGAGAACTAGAGACGATAACTTTATTGTTGCCTTCCGATCAACAAGTTGTCGTATAACTTGTGTGTTTATGGAAACTATAGATGACATTAAAGAAACAAATGATAAAAACAATTAATAATGTGGCTATCTAGACATAGCACATGGGATTGGAGCTAAATTTCAAAAGCTAAACCAAATTTTAAAGCATGGTGATGGTATTTACTATTTAGTAACGGATCATACTTCAACTTTCACATAAATGTCGAGACAAAGGAAGTTAACAACTTTGAAAATCATACCACTAAAAGCTTTTTAAGATCTTTTCCCATCATCTAACACTTTTAAAACTTTTGTAGTTTTGTATAATTTAGAAAAGCATTTTTTTACCTAAATTTGTGTTCATGGTGATATGTTCTCTAATAAATTGCAGTGTTTTATTTCTATTTCATATTTTTGGAATACGCAACTTTGTAAGCATGTATCTAAAAGGATATATTACAATATTACAAAAACAGTAAGACAGTTAAGAATTGGGAATTGTGACCAACAAAAATGATTGGAATATTGTGGCTGGATTAAACCGAAGAAAATGGTGGTAACAAAAGCTATTGAAAACGGTTCGGATCATAACAGATTAACATTTGTATCACAAAAAATATATATGGCCACAATAGCAATCGGCCGCAAAGCGATAGGTATAGTTATTTTAAAACAAAAACAAAACACGGTCCAAAAACGTACACCGCTGTTAATTTAAAAGAATGAAATAAAAGAAATCACAGTTAACAATAAGTTAAGACACAACATTAAATCCAGTCAGCAAACGAAATACTATGACACCCCATTTGCTATGGTAACATTCCTTGACCAACCGTTGGATGCCACATAGTACCCACTAACTTTTTTTTTTACCAACAAGTAATTCAGGTGCAACCTTTTAGATTCATTTCAGAGAATCTCTTGTGTGCCCAATTTGGTATAGTTTAAAAAACTATTTATTAAATTAGGTAATTTCTTTAAACTTGTTTTTCTCTCATATGTTAATTAGATAAACCAAATTCTTAAGTTAACATATTTTTAAACATATGATTTTATACACAAAAATATTACTTTAACACCAATTTCCCCTTTGGTAATAAAGAATAATTCTATTAATAACTTTTCTTTTTATTGTTCACTGCAACTATTTCTCATACCTACTATTGTAGTAAAATAATATTAAATTAACTATCAATTTATTTTAAACACACCGTTACAAATATTCAATAGTTTAGTTCTAAAAAAATCTCATTTAAAATAAGTTTTCTAACCTTTAAAAAAAATGAATACGCAAGTACGTGTAAAAATTTCTTGATGCTGCTTTATAATTTTCATTAAAAATGAAATTCTACTCACAATATAAGTTTTTTGGTATCGTAAGTTATAGCAAATGCCAGTAGTGTGCTGGTACCGAGTGCCAATATCCCATAATTATATGAGGGATTTTTTGTAAAGTCCATTAAATTTGGGATGTTACAAGTCATCCGAACAAACCATCAAAAGAAATCTATGTTTCTTGGGGTTAAGATGTTGTTCGAACGGTATCGTTTTGATTCGTCACAGTACTGGTACAGGTACGACATTCATTATGCTTATGATACCAAAAATATAATATTATATATACAAATCTGCTTTCAACGAAATTAATAGCGGAATATCAAAAAAAAAATACACACAACTAGATATTCCATTTTTTTTTATTTATGTTAACTATGCAAGTTATATAACTTACTTTTAGTATTTTTTTTTCTTAATCCAATACTACTGAAAAGTTATGGCTATGTATGAAAATGAATAGATGGTTAATTTAATATTAATTTATTTCAACAATTATGTGTGAAAGTTTTTTATTTTTTAAGAGAGATTTTTTTTACATATTTAACTGTAACCTCAAACAATAAATAAAAAATTGTTAATAGAATTATGTAAAAAAAATCTGAATTATGAAGGGGGTAGTTGATGTTAAAATAATAATCTAGTGGATAAAATTATTTGTTTAAAGTGATATTAATTTAATAATTTGGTTTATCCACTTAAAATATGAGAGAGAAAATCAAGTTTAAAAAAAGTACCTAATTTAATAAATAATTTTTAAACTACACTAAATTAGTAAATACTTTTTTTTAAGTACACCATCTTAGCAAAAAATCTCTAGTCCTCTAAATATCTTTTTAACATAATTAAGTTAACTTAAATTGCAGTTATAGATATATCTACTATTATAATAAAACACAGTTTTTTTAGACAGGTTTCAATACCACAACAGCGATCCCCTTTAATTTTATGTTCTAATTTTTTGACAAGTAGCATACTTCTCTATCAAGCATGTGACGGTTACAGCCTCCATCAAAATCTGCAGTTACGGGATGGTTTCTTCCCCATTATAGTCTCCGTTCCATCATTACCTCCCAGAGCATTCACAAACCCTAATCCACTTCATCTTCATCCAATAACCCCACCACTATCCGCAACCGTTATTCGACAGTGACGGATTCCGATTTCATCCTCACGCCAGAAGTTTCAGGTAACAACAAAAGCCTCCAAATTAAACATTATTCAAACCTTACCATACTTATGAGTTATGAATAATAATAATAATAATTAGTTTAAAATTTTCACAATCGAAGTTTTATATAATTTACTATAAAACGATTACAATAAAGTGGCAGGCAAACGGGCAACAAGCTGCGCCGCAACCCCCTTTTGAACAGCAAAGCCAATCCTGCTAAAAACGAAGCTTTGGGACCTAGAAGCTGAAGAGGTTCCGTGTACGACGCGCTGAACATTATTCTATTCTACAGCCTCTGGAGCCAGAAAACCAAACATTATTCTATTCTACAGGTTTTTATATATAACATCCCTTTGTGACTATACTGTGTGAAAATCCATACGCACCGAAAATGGAGATGGCAGTTAGGAGACATATTGCATATATATAGTTTTGGTGATAATCTGTTTTTTTTTTTTTTTGTATTTTTTTTTTTTGTAACATGCAGCTATTCTAAGCTATAAAGCTCTACTTTTCAAGAAGGCCTAGAAGAAGCTGATCCATCTTGTTCTACATGATATTGCCCTCATGCTTGTCTTGGGATTTATATGGCCTTCAAGAATCACAATGAAAGTGGTATAGCAAATATATACAGTTCACAATCCTGGCTTCGTTTTGGGATTATTGTTTTATTATGGCAGGGGTATTCTTCGTGTTAGTTATCGGTTTTTGGGTGAATTAGGTTGGGCTGTTTCCGTTTCAGAAATATAATATTTAATAAACCTAATATTGGGCTGTATGTTCGAGTTTTTCGGTTTCAGTTTAAAGGTTTCATGTTAATCAGGTATTCAAGTTGCAAACGGGTTGCAAACTTTGGGTTGGTAAATACAAAATATCTGAGCAATAAAAACAAATTTGAAATACAAAAAAATATTAGGTAACTCAAATAAAGCAAATAATGCGAAAACATAATCCACAAACAACTAAAAGAAAGTCCATTTTTCTGAACTATTCAAATATTTTGTATATTGAATTGGCCTTGCAGCATGTACCACAACATTCAAGTAAGGCTAATATATGACATCATTATTGTACTATATTTTGCAATTTGCATTAAACTTAAATGGTATTCTGAATACTTTGATTTTTAGATGTTGATGATACTCTTTTTCAAATTCTAACATTATAAAATTGGTGTTTATTAACAGATTTGTCCATGGGAGATTGCCCTATGACATTATGAAAGTCTAAAAGCCGACCTTGTTTTTAGAAGTATTTTAAATAGTTCGCCCTTAAGGAAAGTGGTAAAATATAATTTTCTTTAACTGATCACATTCTTTGTATTGAAATGTCTAATTTTCATTAATTGCACAGATTTTCTCATATGTAAATGAGGAAACGTGGCTGACCGCTGAAGTTCTTGGGTGACTTGGATTAGAGGACTGCTTTGATGATGTCTTACGTTTTGAGACCTTAGAACACTAAAAGTCAGACCACTAACGCTTCTAATACTAATGAACCCATTGGTTTACCAACAAGTCCCGTTGTTTGCAAACACTCAGAAAATGCTTTTATCAGGCTTTTAAGATGGGATACATGGACCCTCATAAAACTTGTACGTCATCACGAATGAAGTTATTAATTGACTGGTGTCATCATGTTGAAACTCACAAATATAGTTGTTTTCGTATTTCTGGTGTTATTTGATGACAGTATGCACATACAAACAGCATACCTCACGGGCCTCATCACCATGTTGGCAAGTTGATTTTGTTGTGAGCATTAATTAAGAAATATCTATCACAGTGTTGGTAAGTTGATTTTGTTTTGAGCATTAATTAAGAAATATCTTATAGTGTTATAATTTATTATTGTGATTGCAAACAGATTGGGTCATCGGTGCGTAAGAACAGTGTGGACTATGCTTTAAAGAGCATACTCGACATCAAAGAAGCGCTTCCCGAGCTATGGGAATTGGCCAACAAGTCAACTTATGTTCAAAAGATTGGGTAATTAAGGTTTTTAAAGTTATTGTGTTAGTTGAATCATTAAATATTTTGCCAATGGCAGGTTTCGCAAAATTTTAAAAGAAAATTAGAATGCATTGTAGTAATTAGGGTAAGGACTCAATTAAAATGCTCGAGACTTGTGGTGATATGATTTTCGGTTACACACACCCATAAAACATAGTTAAGTACGGATTACAATAACCATTTTTTATTCAAAAGATTATGATGTTATGCAGGTCATCGATCCATAAAGAAAAGTAGGGGTGTTCAGAAAGCTCGTGGCTCACTCGAAACTCGCTTGGAAAAACTTGCTTGAAACCGGCTCGTGAGTTGAACTATATTTTTGTATACATATTAGTTTTTTTTACATAGATATGTTCTAATTGATCAATTTTAGGCCTTTGAATTCAATATTTCAAAAGCCTAATACAAGCTACAAGTTTAAAGGTGTTAATTTATCTAAAAGTTTTTAATACATATAATAGGGTTGGGTTCAAATAAGAAGTTTGATTTTTCTAAGAAGGCTAGGAAGGAGGGTATTTTAGTCTAACACTTAAATATCAAAACCCACTTACATAAAACCCAATTACATATTTACTCTCTACAACCACCACCACTCCACCGCCCACTGCCACCACAACCGTCACCCACCACCACCATCTCGCCGGAAAAGTCCGGAAAAACACAATGGAAAACACCATGAAAAACACAATGTAAAAAACACAATGAAAAAAAAACACAATAAAAAACACAATTGTATGACACAATGTAAAAAATACGATGGAAAAAACCCAATGAAAAAAAACACAATGAAAAATACTATTGTATAACACAATTTGGTAAAACACAATTTGTAAAAAACCCACTATTTTTTTTTTAATTTTATATTACAATATGGTACTCATATGAAAGATAAAAAAACACTCGTTATTATGGTGAATTTGTTTTTCAATAAAAACGTCGTAAAAAAAAGTTATGGACATTTTAAAATAATGAGGGGAATTTACCATGTGTCTTGCATGTAAAGAGAGAAAGTCAACAAATATATTATTCCTTTTATCCCCTCCTCTTCTTTCACACTTGATTTCCCCATAAATTAATCTCAACCCTCCATATTAAAAATCAATGGACAAAATTACTTCTTATCCTTTCTACAAAAACTATACTTCCTATTATAACATAACCCACGTATAATATATCACATATGCTATATTGATGTCAAGGGACTTGCATACTCATTTCCATGTACAAGTTGAAAATCTGTTTAGCATATTCAAATAGAGGTGTACAAATTTTCTTTTTTCAAAGCCGGTTCCTATTATAGAGGAAATTAACAGCAAGATGTGAATTAGACTTATGATTTTTTGGTCTACATTATCAAACGTTTTTCATTTATATATCCTAACTTTTAGTTATGTATTATTCGATTAAGTTATTTGAAGATTTGTTTTTGTCAATGCATGTTAAACATAATTCATGATAGTAAGTTCAGTTTTTAATGCCCAACCCTATGTAGCATACGGGTTTATAACTTAGTAAATACATATAAAAAATTTATATAGAATATTCTTATTGAAACTATAATTTCATATTAATTACATTAATCTTTTAATAACTATCATATTTAACATTTTTATTATCTCCTCCCAAATCTTCCCTTCATTTATGACTATTAGTTAACTTTTTTTAATTCTCTTCAAAAATCACTTTTTATCACTCTAATTTTTCAACATTTTTCTAAAAGTATTTACTATTAAACAACTTTCATTACCTTTTTATTTTATTTTTTTTTAAGATTAAATGATATAAAGCATTATTATTACTCTGCAAATGGATGGTCGTGTTCTTTTAGATATGAATGAGCTTCGCGGTGAAGAAGATGCTATTGAAGAACAAAGTGAAAACAAGAAAACAATTTGTGTGGAGCCATTCGTTAGTCAATGTTTTCTAAGTGAAGAAAAGGCTTTTGTTTTTATCAAAATTATGTAAGAAAGAATGGGGTTTCCTTTAAAAAAGGGAGGTTCGTGAAGAAGAAAGGAGAAAGGAAAAGACGTTAGAAAAGTCACTTTCATATGTGAATATTCTTTACATCTAGATGAATAGAAAATTGGTGAAAAATTAGATGTGATGAAAAAGTAATTTTAAAAAGAATTAGAAAAGGTTAATTAATAGTAATGAGTGGAGGTACTAATAAAAATAAAAATGTTAAATATGCTAGTTATTATAAGATTAATGTAATTAATATTTAAATTTAATTTTAATAAGAATATTTCATATAATTAATGCCCTTAAGACATATATTAAAAAATCTCAAAAACTAAATCTTTGGATTTTTTTAATACAACTTTTTTTATCTTTACCAATTAAACCATCCAACCATATTAAATATTTGAAGATACTCAAAATCACTATTAAAAACAATTATTATCATTATTCTTCCTTTTTTAATATTTAGCTAAAATATAAATAGAAAATTTATAATTAATTTCATATTAAACTATTTAGTTAATGATATAATAACTATCCATAAATAAATACTAAGCAAAGTATCCATAAGTTAAATTATTTGGAATATCCAAAATATATTATCGTAATATCTTTATCTATCTATATAATTAATATAAGAGAGAGATGTAATTCAAAAAAAGAAGATGTTGAAGAAGAAATAATAAAAGAGAGAATTGTGAGTAAAGAAAAAAAAAATAGATGATCTAATAAAGATGACAAATGTTCTAAATTATTTTTATTTATTAGTATAGAGATTACTTAAAATGAGAGTTTTTTGTCGGCATCGAAACAAGATGAATATGTTGTGAGACTTAAAACTAGGCGTTAGTTATTATTAATCGGGTATTGTTATAAGCAACTTATATATTTTGTTAGTGTTACATTTAGATGCATATGAAGATCACATATGATTAATGTTTTTATTTTCAACAGCGAGACTTAAACTCAGATTCATTAAAAAGTCAAGAACTTAACCAATACATTAGACAAGTCCCATCGACAGTATTATGATCAGCCAGACAAGGCTTTTCCAATAATAAATTAATAACACAATAATGGGTGGTAAGTTATTCGGTCAACCGACCTTCGCGGTCTTAATTTGGTTTAAGCAAAACACAATTTCTTTTTGTTACATTTCATTTTGATTCTTTTACCACTTTTTTACGATAATTGAAACTTATCATCTAAAAACCCAAATTCATAAACTAAAAGTTATATAAAATAGATAATTTAAACACATAAACTCTAAAGAGATGCACTAATATAACTAAACGCAATTAAATATTAGAATTAGACAAAAAGTATACTAAAACATAAATTATTTTCAACTCGAATATCGACCAGTCCGAGTTAACATGGGTCATAGTATACCGAAAAGATGGATGTTTCAGGATAAAATGCAAATTAGTCTTGATATATGTCTAAATTCAAAGCACGTAATCCTCTTCGTTATATACAGTTGTTATTTATAATTATTCTATTAGTTTTTAATACAATAATACTAGTCATAATATATATTTTTCTAGAAAAATGATTTGGTTGGGTTGTTAGTCGAAGCAAAAATTTTGGGTTTAGTTGGTTGTATATGTGAAAGAGATAGACATTAGTTTTTTTTAACGAATTGTTATGTTAGGTTAAATTAAGTTGTGAATGAGAGTAGTCTAGTATGCTATGTATGTTAGGCCAAAGTTAGGTTCATATGATGAATGTTATTAACTTATTATTATTATTATATTATATTCCAACCACACATCACTCAAAAAACTGTTACACACGGGACTAACTGGCTAGTATGGAGGACACCTTTCGCAATTCAATCCACAATGGCAAGTACATATATTGTTGCAACAACTAGGTACACCAACTCGACAATATACTTTGCAAGAGCCATCCGGGCCACAAGGGCCACCTACTTCTTCAAGTCTGTTCATGAAAGTGTCACCATCATTCTTAGAGAGTGTTTGCTGACTCGTTGCTAATCCATTGTCAGTCAAGCCGTACGAGACTTGCAAACCTACAAATCATATTTCATTAGTGTAAACAAAAAACACAAAGGAATTTATTTAGTAACAGCTGAGACTTGAGACCAAGCTTAATTACGGCTTACCGAAGAAGGAAAGAGATAGAGCAATCACCAACACCGTCACAAATGAAGTTTTTCCCATATTCTAAAAGGTTAGAACACAAAATGCAAAAAAGTAAGATTTCTTTGTACCAAGATTAGTTGTGTTGCTTGGATATATAAAGAGATCGAGGTTTTGAACAATTTTACCAAAAACCTATTAAATTATCCAATTAATTTTCATAACTTATTTTTTAATATATTCCATTATGCTGTTGCGATTGCATTAATGCTCATTAATTCTCGTTTTAATGCTCAAATATTCTCCTCATATTATCCTACTCTACTATCCTTATCCGGAGCATTATTATTGTTATTATTATTATTATTATTGAATTTTAGGGGTATTTACATATTTTTCCTTGTTAAGCGGCTTAATTACATATTTTCTAAACTTAAGAAAAAACAATTACATATTTCCCCTCCCTTAAACATATATATTGCATATATACCCATTTTATTAAAATTAATGTGTTAGTTGACTATTATACCCTTACTTTTAAAAAAAAAACAAAAATAAAAAAAAAGGAAACATAGAAAGTAAATGTGATCTGGACTCTGGTGCACACATATTAGAATTTTGCTATAAACATGGTAAGGCTGAGGGGTGTGGGGCGCTAACCTGGGCGCGTGAGCCCCTCCGCTCGCGCCCCCAGGCGCTAACCCCACACCACCGGGGCGCGAACCAGGGCGCGAACGGGGCGCGAGCGCTAGCCCCCAGGCAGGCGTGAGTGTGGTCGCGGGATAAGAGAGAGAAAAAGCCGGTGGGCCCGCCCAAAAGAGCCGTTGGAGCTCATTATTTTAAAAAAAAAAAACCCTTAAAACCCTTATATAATATCCCAAACTCCTATATAATACCCATTTCATCTATAAAATACCCCATTTCACCCATATCAATCACCACAACTTCAAAATAAAACTCAAAATCAACCCATCTTCCCAATTTTTTTTTGTTGCAAATGGAGAACTCTTCAAGTACGGGTACTATCTGGTCGATGGTATTTACAACGAATGGGCTTTGTTAGTTCAAGCTTTTACAGATCCAATCGCCGACAAACGAAAGTATTTTACGAAGAAGCAAGAGTCTGCTAGAAAAGATATTGAAAGAGCTTTTGGAGCTATAAAAAAACAATATTATGTTCTGGCGAACCCGATACGTTATTGGACTCGGGAGAGGATAACGGACGTCGTCTACACGTGTCTGATCCTACACAACATGACGTTAGAAGACGAGGGCAAAGCTATCTGCCAAAACTACCAAGGTGACATTCCGCCACAACCGTCCACAATCAGTGATCAACAAAAACTTCATAACATAGCAAATATCAAGAGCCGTGAGATACACGGGGATCTTCGACATGAGTTGGTTGAACATTTGTGGGCGAGGCGACCCGATGATCTTGTATTAGATTAGTGTTATTATTAAGTATTATTGTTTGTTTAATTTTTAGTATGTTTTTTTTTTGTAATTTGAATTTTAAAAAAAATGTGTTTTTTTAAATAATTTATGAGTTTTTTTAATAATACGTTTTTTTAATACATTTATAAAAAAATAAAAAAAAAATCCGCTGGAGCCCCTCCACACCAGGGCCAGGGGCTCCAGCGGGGGCTCCAACACCCCCTTATCCAGTTTCTCTCTCTGCCACACGTCACAAAATTATTGGTTGGAGCCCCCACTCGCGCCCCCGTTAGAGCCCCCACACCCCTCAGCCTAAGTGGTCTGGTGCACAGTTCACACCATTGCTCTTTTCTGGCTAAAGTTCCGATCTCTCTCTCTCTAGCCAAACCACCACAAGCAAATACGCAACCCATCACCCCACACAGTCCACCACCATCTCATTTTATCGGCTTGCCGACCCCATCTCCGGCGACCACCATCACAACCACGTTTTTTAGAACTGAAGTGATGGGGTTAGATATAAACATGGTTGGTCTCGTTTTACCACGTTTTTTGAGAGCTTCGGGGTGGGGTAAACCGACGTCGCCGAGGGGTTTTGGTGGAGGGAGCCGGTGGTTGAGGAGAGGGCATGGAGGTAGGAGGTGGAATTAAGGTAGGAAGAGATATGAGATATGAAAAAAAGATGGAAATTGTGGTGGGGATGGTGGGCGATGTAGTGGCCGGAAACTCGCTGGACAATGGTGTTGGCCGGAAGTAGGTGGAAGAAGATGATAGATACCTTTGCTTTATATTTTTAATTAATTTAATTTATTTGATAGGATATTTTAAACAAGGGGTAAATGAGTAATTTGATTTGAAAAGGAGAAATATGTAATTAATTTTATTGGTTGGGGAAACATGTAATTGATGTTGTTCAATAAGAAAAAATATGTAAAAATCTCTGAATTTTATTATGTACAATATATATTACACAAGATTAGTGGCTGGTGTATCACACATACGAAAATCACACAAAAACTACAATATTAATAGAGTGTTGTAAATATATATTGTAGTGGTTATTAATACTTAATATATAGATTCGGTTTTTTCTCAAATTTATCTTTTACTATATATAGGTTAGGTTATTCTATAAAGGGACACAATGATTAGAACGATTTGTAGGAAAAAAAACCCCTAAAAAATAATGAAAAATTAATTAAAAAAATCGTAACTTAAAATTTAATAAAAAAACAAAAGAAGTAAAAAACACAAAAATGTTTCTACCGTCTCCTCGTTCTCAAAAAAAGAAGAAGAACAAGAAGAAGATCCAATGTTGAGGAAAAAAGATCATTATGTCTTTTCATTTATCACTGTGTTTATTTTCGTTATTGATTATGTCTTTTTTTTTCTTGATATTATGTTATATTACTCAAATTATGTTATATTTTGTTTGATATTGTGTTATATTTTGTGATCATCATGTCTTTTTTATATATCATTGTGTTTTTTTTATTTTATTTTTGTCATTGTGTCTTTTTTTTAACATTGTGAATTTTTTTGTTTTTTATTTATATTTTTAGTTTTGATTTTCTTATTATTTTTTTGAATATTTTCAAGGGGTTTTTGTGGCCACAAATCATTCTCGCATTTTTCATTTTTGTCTCCGTTTGTATTTTAACTTTTCTCCTCCTATATATACACGTCATTGTATCTTATTGTATTATACACCTATCAATGAAATATCTCTCTTTCTCCATACATCTATTTCTTAAAAGTGCTTTTGGAGTTGGATCGCATCATCATATTGTAATGTAGTGTTTGTTTTATGGAAAAAGCTGTGCAAGAGCTCTTTTGTCTGCGCCGCACAGACCATGCGTAGACATGTGCTTCTACAGAGTGTTTGTTTTCTCGCATATGTTTCATTAAAAAACATTTGCGCGGGCTCTTCTTGGTACAGATCTGGTTAAACCTCTTTTTATTTCTTCTAACATCTTTCTAACATCATAAACCATAGTTCTCATTCACAGAGTCTGAACCCTAACCAGCACCCCTCGCTCCTCCACCGCCCAACACCCCCCACGGCTCTACTCCACCGATCAAAATCCAATACTCGAGGCATAAACCTACTGTACCAATCTTCGCTACGTCTCGTCCCCGCTGCTCTCCGCCACCGCCACCGTTGCCTTCTCTTTCAAACTTTGACGTTTACTATAAGTGAAATTAACGTCCTCCGAATTTTTTATTTGCTAAAATTTTCTCTTAATGAGATCGAAGTTAGTCATTAGGTTTTCATCTATTTGAAAGTTGAAATCAATGTTTGTAGCTTTTGAGAACTCATATTGAAAATACATAGGTTTGATTTTTGTTTTTTTGCTTGAGGAGATTGAATCATTTGAGAAATCAACTTCAGTTTATTTTAACAGTTTGCAAAAGTAAAAAATAAAAAAAGCAGCCTTCTTATTACACACTGCAGACATTTGGTTCACCTCTTCTTCTACAGTGATCTACAGATGTGGCTCACAATCTAAAGATATTTTACCTTTTAAAAAACAAACTACACCTAAGTTATATTGTCTAATTTATTAATCATTGTTTGATATTCTCTAAAACATAAATACTATTATAATTCACTCATAATTGATTATGTTAGAGATTTACTTTATTCCTCTTTTAAATCTCTAAAAAAATTCATATTGTAATTACGATTTTGAATTTCATTAAAAAATTGTTTTGTTATTAAAGTGTATCAAAATAATCCTTATAGTTATCTATACAATTTTGGATTATGAGAAACTAGCTTTTGAACCCGTATACTACACGAGGTTTGTCAAATAAAAAAAAAATAAGTTTTGCTATTTGAAATAAATGTCAAAATTAAAGATAAAAGGAAATGAATGTACTGTACAAACAATGAGATGTCTGTAATTTCAAATTTATAAATTTGATAAAATTTCTTTATATACAACATTTGTTGTTTTATCACAAGTATTAAAATTATCATCCAATATAAACAAATTTTAACCATGTCTCCTAGTTACCCTGAATAATACAACGTATAATGTTTATGAAAAGAAACTGGCCATCAAGGGGACAAAACATCCTTAAAAAGATTGTTCCTTACTATTTCCTACTTTTTTTTTCATAGTTTTACTTGCTTGATCTTTAATCAATATTTTACTTTTAATTTCATGACTATTTTATAACCCAATTGCCAAAATGATTTTAGCCAATAACCCATTGATAGTTGGTATGAATGAGATGAAATATTAGAAGACTAAAATGGAAAGTTGACTATTTTATAACATAATTGCCAAAATAATTTTAACTCATTGATGGCATGAATTAAGAATAATAAAGATTAAAAATTAGGATTTAATATAGTTATGACACATTATCATCTTTATTTTTGTTTATTAGTAGACTAAAATTAATATTTACGCATTAATATGCTTACTAGTTAAATTAAATTTTTTGAGAACTGCTACTTGAATCTGTTCACTACGTACAAAAACCAATAGAGGGGTGCTAGTTTCCTTTCATATCCACCCCATAACTTAAACCTTATAAGTTAATACTTAGGGGGTGTTTGGGATTGCTTATTTTCACCAACTTATAACTTATAAACTTTTTGAAAAGTAATAATGTGTTTGGGATTGCTTATATTGTGAAAAGAAAAATTCCATAAGTTATACTTTTGTAACTTGTTAACTTGATGAGGAGTTACAAGGAGGTAAAATAAGGAATCCCAAACACCCCCTTAATAACTCTTATCTTATTTATATGATATTATATGTTAATTAATTAGTTAATATGACAATATCTCTTCTGTTTATATAAGATACGGTTTTTTAATAGCATTAACTATTTATAAAGTGAAGATATAAAGTTTATGGACCAAGTTGAATAACTTGGTTCTAAAATTATTATTTATTTATTATTAAATAAAGTATAAGTATAGTTTGATTATGTTTGATGAATTCAAACATAATCTGTTTGATGAATGGTTTGAAGTAGGCTTATGTTGGTGGATAAGTCAAAAAGTAATGCCAGAGTCAAATTCGTTGAAGGTAACCTTGGAATTTAAACCTATATGAAGAGGAGATTGTGGTTGAAGAAGAAAGTATGATTGATCAAGACTTAACTTTCACAATAACTGAACAAGACGAGAGAGCGTGTTGGATGAAGTGCACGAGGAGGTAGCTTCGTCTCATGTTGTGGGTTGTCATGACGGAATAGAAAATGTTGAAGGTCAACAAACTGATAACCGTTGTTTTAGTCATTCAAAAACCTAATCAAACTATATAGATAGAGTAAGTAGGATATCGCATCCACGAGGAGCATGTGTCAGTATTATGCCTTCTGTTTTATTATTTATTCTAATATTAATCTAAACGGACAAACGATGTCAAGCGATCTTTGAAAATGGTTTAATTTGTAAAACAATTATGTGATGAAGGTGATCACTTTAGTTTTAGGTTGTGGAGCAAACTCAATAACCTAGTTGCTATAGCCTGGAAACCACATAGACATGGTACGCTAATTATTAATGATAAATTATTACTAGACATTGTAATTTGCTTGTGATGATTCACAGAACTTAATCCGATGAATTGACAAAACTAAACACGGTCTGTCTAATCACTAGTTCGTTAATATAAAACCTAACACCTATCAATGATTAGTGAACGCTTCAATAACGATAAGAACTTAATCCTAAGTGTTGTTGAACGTAAACCAAGTAATTGATGATAAATGAAAGTTTCAGAGAAACAATTGTTTAATCAATCATAAATAAAACATAAAAGCTAGACTAACTGAATGATTAATCAAAACTTGAATCCAAACATAGAAAAACAAAAGATTAAATTCAATTTTTAACACAAACGCTACACCAGGATATGAGTACACGTGAATTAGCCTCGCATCAAACGAACTTGATTTTCTTCCTTGATTTGTGTGCACCAAACGAACTTGATTTATCATCAATTCCTGCTGCTCCCTTTGGCGCTACCAAACCTCGTACAACTAACTCCAATATCCCGACGTCTCTTCCAAAACCTCGATGTGTTTAGACTCAATAACCTAGTTGCGAACTGATTCACCAGCCCACTGTTTTCATTAGTGGCCCAACAAAAGTCCAAAGTCATTTTGCATCCACCAAATAAGATAATTATTATTATTCATTAATTTAAGTTTATTAAACTTGTTTTAACTAGTTTTCAACTTGTCCCAATAAAATATAAAAACAACTCTAACTTAATTGCATTTTCAACAAATATTTAAACTAAAAATGTAATATTATTATCAATTAGTCACAGCCAAGCATCCACTCATCACTAACCAACAAATTGATGCTGCAGCAGGGGTGACTAGGCATGTTCAAAACGGTTTGGGACTAGGAACCGGAACCGGTTCCTAACCGGTTCCTATATTCAAAACCCCCTTTTAAACCGGTTCCAGGCTCGAACCGGTTAGGGAACCGAACCGGTTCTCCCACCCTCGGACCCCTAACCTATCTAACCGGTTCTTACCGGTTCCTAACCCGGTTCCTACTTTTTTCCATTATAAGTAGGGCCGTTTTTCTAACAAGTAGGGCCGTTTTTCTAAAAAGTAGGGCCGGTTCTTACCCCTAACCTATCTAACCGGATGGTTCGGTTCCAGAACCGGTTCCGGTTCGGTTCCGGTTCCTACACGCCCCCACTCAGAAATGCAAGAACCGGTCACGGATCATCGGGTTGAATCAGATAGGGTCCGGTTCCTACAAAAAACGGGTAGGAACCGGTTCGGGTCCGGTTCGGGTCCACCGGTTCGGTTCCAGGAACCGGTTTCGTTGAACATCTCTAGGGGTGACTCCGAGAAAGCAAAAATAAATTTGGGCCGAAGGCGACAATTTTTTTTGACCTTAAGTAAAAAGAGTATTTTGTTGGCTTTAAACAATTATATTTTGATTTGGGCTTAGTTGTTTATAATTTAGGTTGTGTAAAAAACTTTTGTTTAAAAATAGGATTAAACATGTCTCAAATAGAGTAGAACACATAACCTTTTGGTTGAGAGTAATATCCCTTTGCCGCTAGACCAGGCTAGTGGTTATGTAATTGAGTTTAAACACTAATTATACATATTGTTTTAATAAAAATACATATAATTTAAAAAAAATCGGGCCTATGGCCTTCGACAACCCCCCCCCCCCCCCGGGCCGGCCCTGTGTTGGAGTTTCCATGAGGTTCATGCAAAGTTCGGGTGATCCAAATGAAGGGATGAATAAATGAGTTGAGTTCGAGAAGGAGCATGCATCAAGTGGGGATGGAAGAATTGCTTAAAGCACCATGATAGTTGGTAATGAAGTTGAGATAACAAAAGTTGTTTCCCATCTAAAACCTGGTAATGCAGTTCTAAACAGTGACAATCTCGAAACTAGCTATGTTGTCACCAAGAAAAAGAAACATGCAAGTAGTGTGATGAAGCCGAATCCAAGAATAAACCTCAAATAGGTGCGAGCGTTAAAAGGTGTGAAAAATCATGGAGGAACAATGAAAGTTGGTATTGAGAGGAGTGTAAAACTTGGTGCAATACCAACTTGAAGGGTCCAAATGGTTAATACGAAAAGTATAAAGTTGATACGAAATATATCAAGAGGGGATTTGGTGAAGATCTAAAGTTCATGGACCAAGTTGAACAACTTGATGCTAAAGTTATATTTTATTTATTATTAAATAAAGTAGAAGTATAGTTTGATTATGTTTCATAGTTTGAATAGGATTATAATTATGTGTTATATAAACCTATCAAAAGTTTTATTTTTAGTTTGCAGTATGAATTCCGTTCTTGTTTCTTATTAATAAAAAGAGTTGTATAAACGTTTTATGTAATATCGTCTTTGGTGTTCTTGATTCACTTGTCTAATGAACATTTTTATTTTTTTTTGTTTTTTGTATTGTAGGAGAACAAGGATGATGCCATATATGAGTTCCCAGGTATGTTTCGTTTCCCCATATACAATCTCAGCCCATTTAATATTAATGGGTCGATTTGTTGGTTGTGTCTTACCTTAAATGCCTCTAATTTAAGAGTCTTAAATCATGTTATTCAAAATTCTTGATTGTGATTATATGATATAACTTTCTTGTAACTTTTGACCTATGTTGACTTTGATTTATTTAGAATCTTATTATTCTATCTAGGACGCTAATTACAACTCCTTAATGATGTTTGCTAACGGTTTTAAGGGTGAGGAGAAAAAGAAGACTACAATACTAACCAAACCTATATGGGTTATAGCACTTTAGATAACGTGCTTAAACACTTATTTGTTTTACAATTTTTAACGAGTTTTGCAACACATTAACCTAACACAAAGTTTGTGGGTTTGGGTTTTGTATAAACGGGTTCGGGTCAGTTTCTAGTCGAATTGTTTAGCTAATGGGTTTGGGTTTGCAAGTTCACCTGTGTATCTCATTTACTTTTATTTTTATTTTTAAATAGTTTTAAGCAATAACTTAAATTGGTTAGCCATGAAGGGTAGTTTGATAATTAATTTAATGTTATGTATACTGGTTTTATCTAAGAAAATGAATGTTTGAATTATTGTGTTATAGATGACCTTTTGGTCTAAGGTTCACAAAAAATAAAAGGTGTAGCTCAGTTTTGCCCAATGAAGTTAACTGGGAATTTGTTCGGCTTAATTTGGTAGTATAAATTTATTTTGGGCTTTATACATTTAAAGAAGAAATTATACTGTGGAACTGGGTTGTTGTCAATATAGCCCTGTTAATGCGGGTCTAGATTAAAATAATACTTTTTTATATTATATGTGCACCCATTTGTCGCATCACGCTATAACGCGTGGGTTTTATACTAGTGAGTGCACTATTATGCTGCGCCCCTGCTGAGATAAAGGAGTGATGACTGACGAGTATTGTTCAAAGAACATCATCAAAGAACATACATTTAGGTTCCTGGCCCCGAAGGCTGTGAATTTTCTAAACAGGGTTGGGCATGTCGTACATAGTACTTTTCCGTCTCCTACGACCCAACGCTTTGTTTTTAATAGAATTGGTTTTGCTATTCAAAAGGGGTTGCGGCGCATCTTGTTGCTCGTTTGCCTGTCACTTTATTGTAATCGTTTTGATTTTAATGAGAAATAGATAAACTTTTATAAAAAAAAAAAAAATCCACTAAGCATTATGCAATACCTACATACGAGCATTCTCCTCCATTTTTTCATGGCATTCATGTTTTATGTTGTCATGTAAGCATAACATATTTACTCGTTCAGTCATTCAATTTAAAGAACTTGTTCTTTAACATTATTGATCTGAAGAAACACTAGGTGAACCCTGGACAGATTATAGATAATCTGGGGGTTAAGTAATGTTTCCCACGGATGAGATCTAGCTGAGAAGGCTGTTCAGGAGACCTGCAAAACAAACACCGTAAGCTCGTCACTGAGAAGGGGGGGGGGTTCCTCCTTGTGACCACCCTCCGGCGTGAGAATCAGACTAGGTTGCTCTGAATATAAGTGTATATTAAGAGATTGCTAGATAACTGGATAGCAGATGATCTTACCATTCCAAGATGTTGGAGTATTTATAGCCGAAGGTAGGTTTCCTAGAAGGTACAGCCGGCTGAATAGTATTCCTGTTCAACCAACAGTGGACTATGCACAGGCCATACTGGTTGGTGGGTAGGTTACGGCCAACAGTAACAAAGTCGGCTGCACTATTCCACCAACTGTAGATTATGCACGTCCCACCTACTGTGGATTGTACGCAGGCCATGCTGGTTGGTGAATAGGTTACGGCCAACAGTAACACTATTCCACCAACTGTAGGCTGCGCATGCCCCACAGTAAGGGTTGGTGAGTAGGCAGCGGCTAATAGTGACAAACAGTACTAGAGGGTGCTCCTCCTCGCACTGTTGTCGGTGAGCTGTCACCCTGTGATTGGCTCATGGGCTGTTCTGGTCAGATCGTCTGTCCTATCCATACCTTGGTAGGTATAGTACAAAAGATCTTTCAGAATCATACAGACTGGCTCATTTAGGCGGGATTGTTCCCGCCTTGCTCATTCCTTCATGTGACTACTGAAGTAGCTAGTGTCTTGTGCGTGTAGCCCTGCTGTCTGCGGGTAGCCTTCCCTGATGGCTTGTATCCGCAACTGCGGGGACAGGCGGGGTACTTCACCATTGGGAGGCTTTCCCTGCGTATACAGCTTGCGTACTGCGCGTAAGATTCTATGAGCATGGTGGGTCCTGCGGGAGCAGATGGCCTTTGCGCAGACGTCCCTATTCAAGGTGAGTCTTGCGGGACCAACTGGTCTCTGCTGGGACCTACCTCTTCAAGTCCCCCCAGCCCAATGTTCTTCTCATGAATGTTTAATAAAGTGAGGTGAACTTTTGGACTTTAAGCAAGGGGTTTTGAAAAGGGTTTTTAGTTTTAGGGTTCTCCGTGGGGATTCTTCCCGCGGGTTTCCTAATGTCACTTGCAAAAATTCCCGATTTTTTTTGCTTGATCTTTGGGTATGATGCGGGTAGGTATGTAACCTTCTCGCAAGTCAGGAGCGTTGAGTCTCACTTGTGTGGATTCTCCTTGAGGTTTTAGTGGTTTTGAACATAGTGATCAATTATGTTTAAACCACCAATTCCATCCTGGAGCCTCAAACAATGTAGTTCTCGACGTTCCCGCTATGCGGGGATGTTATTTCCGTTTCCGCAAGCATTGCCCAGAAGATCCTTCTTGGTTTCAATTCCCTGCGGAGCGCTAGGTATGTGAAGGGTTTTGCCTTAACACTGTACCCGCGCTCGTCTTACGGTTACTTTACTTTCAAGGTACCCCTGGCGTCAATTCCCTGCGGGTGCTAGGTATGTGAAGGGTTTTGCCTTAACACTGTACCCGCACCCGCCTTATAGTTACTTTGTTGCCGGGGTTCTTGGCTTCAATTCCCTGCGGGTGCTAGGTATGTGAAGGGTTTTGCCTTAACACTGTACCCGCATCCGTCTTATGGTTACTTGGTTGCCAAGGTAAGGGGTATTTTCCCGCTTACTTTTGAATCTTTTTGAATTTTGAATTTTGAAATTCGAAAGGTTGGTGAGGATAAGAACAGTCCAAACATCTGAAACGTCGTGCGACGGTTTCTTCTGACTGTGTCAGGACGTGCAGGAAGTTATGGTGACGTGACAGTACATGGTCATTCCAGACGCTTTTTCAGGCGCGTGGGCGCGATTTTTCGGGCGCGTGGCCGCGAAATTTCTGGCACGCGTCCTTTTTACAGCTGTTGCCAGCTTGCTTTTTGCCACGCGTCATAGTTTCATTGCACCCTCGATTTCTCTCTCCTCCGCATTAAATTCACCGCATTAATTGCGATTAGTATATAAAGGGGGAGAGGGTCCTTTTTAATTCACACCTTCACCCTTCTCTTCTTCTTCTTAGCGATTTCCGGTAAATACTCCCCTTTTCAGGCAAGCATTTTCCCGAAATCGCTTTCTTTCTGCAAGATGTCTTCACATGATCTCGAGTCTACCACCGATGACAGGAGTACTGCTGGTGAGTGCCAGTGTGCTCTGCCCGGCGATCAGTACCGGTATGTTGTTAGGAAGTTCATGCTCGATCCTTTCGAGCCTGAGTTTCCTGAACCCCATCAGACCGTGTACGATGCCCCCAGAGGCAAGATCGGGGTTTATGCAGCATTCTTTGTCTATGGGAATCTTAGGTTCCCATTGACAAAGTTTGTTTACCGTGTCCTTGAGAGGCACGGTGTTCATCTGACCGAGTTGCACCCCATGGCGATCGCCAAGATTCGCCATTTCGAGTGGGTGTGCCGGATTCTGGGCATTGAGCCCTATGTGGACCGCCTGATGACCTTCTATACTTGGAGGTGCATCCAGGGGTGGTACACCCTGACAACCCGGATCAAGGGTTTGAAGATTTGCGCGACCGAGCGCAGTCTCCGATCGTGGAAGCGGGAGTTCTTCTACATTTCTGCCCGCGCCATCCCCATTGCCATGAAGTTTAAAAATGGCCAGGCAATTCCAAGCCATCACGCCACCAACTACCAGGAGGCTGAATGGTTTGCGAAGATATCCCGGGTCCAATCTCCGGTTTACCGGTTTGCGGAGTCCGGGATGGTGATGCTGGGGATGAGCCGGGTATGGAAGGAGGCGTCTCAGGTTCCCATCCTTCTCGAATACGGTTTGAACTCTACTCCTTATGGTATGTCTTGTCTTTCTTGCTGATATGAGTTTGTCTTCTAACTGTTTCTTTTCTTTCAGAGGGGAACAATTTGGAGTCGCTCCTGTACCCGCGGGAAGCTGACGATCCCGTGCGGGTGGGTACTCGTGCTCTTGACGAGAATGAGTTGCCCATCCTGGAGCAAACAGCGGATCGGTTTGTGGAGGTCTATCCGCTGGGCCACGAGATCCTGAGCCACCGGCGGCCAGGTAAGGCGTTATTCTCTCCTCCCCCCCTCAGTGCTGTACCCGCTGCTGGAATTCCTGACCTGTCTTCTTCTGAGGAATCCGCAGATGGTCCTCCGTTAGTGCGGAAGAAGAGGGCTGCCGGTGGGAAAGGGAAGGAGAAGGCGGCCTCCACAGCCGATCCAGTGCTCCTATCTGACACTGAGTCAGATAGTGAAGAGGTGGCGGGGAACCCCGGTGGTGAGAAGACCACTGTTCCGGAGGCTACGACTGTTACCTCCGGAGAACCAATGACGACGACGGTGACCGGCATCAAGAGACCGGCTCCATCGGGTTCGTCCCCGCCCGTCCGTACGTTCAAGCTCAAGAAAACCCGTAAGCACAACTCTCTTAGCTTTTATCTTCGTAGTTTAATCTTCAAGTCTTTTTTAACACTTTTCTTCTTTACGCAGGTGTGGATGTTGGCGCATTCTAGGGTGAGGGGCCGAGTACTACCTCTCCGCCAATGACGGTAGGCTTGGTCAGCCTACCTGAGGCGTCGACCCAGGCGCCTGTGCCTGCTTCCGCTGGTTCAGTTGCTCATTCTGAGCCGACCGTTCCAGCCGAGATGACGTCACCGCCGGCTGTGAGTGCAATTTTTACAGCATCCTTCACAGAGCCGGTGGTTACTTTTGCCGCGGATTCTGCGGCAGCTACCGCGGCGGCGACCACGGCGGCTGCTACCATGCCCCCGGCAACGACGGCCGGACCCTCAGGTACGCGTGGGGCTTCTCGCATCTTTCCGCCACCTTCCCATCTGCCTGACCTCTTGGATGGATTTCCATTGGGTTCAGGTGATGGGTTCGGCGGCTATCGGCCTGTAATTGACCCTACAGGTGCGTAGGGTTCCTTTGGCCCTTTTTCACTTATATATTTTATCATCTTTTCCTAACTGCTTTTTGTTTTCTGCAGTTTCGGATTCCAATGAAGTGTATGTTCCGCGATGGAACATACGCCGAGGAACAACCCTTCGTACCCCTGTGGAGTGCGTGGAATGGGCTCGCCACGCTGCTCCCCATGGTGCGTTGGGGGAAGCCATGGCTAGCTACCAGGAGGGTAGGCTAACCAACGAGCTTCGAGTTCTCCAAGCCCGGATGCAGCCGCGCGTCGAGCTGCTTTGTCGTGAAAACGACAAGTTGAAAGCAGCTCGCGCCAAGGAAGTATCCCAAGCGCGGGCTCTTCGGGAGGAGAACCAAAAGCTGTCCGCAGCTGCTGCGGAGAAGGAGAAGGCCTTCAAGGCCCTCGAGGTTGAGGTTCAAGCGCGACTCGAGGCCCGCTCCAAGGCTGCCCAAGCTGTTAACGAACAGCTTCGGCTAGCTAAGGAGACTGCGAGGAACGCGACCGAGAGGGCCACCAAGGCTGAAGCCGTTGCTGAGCCTTTACGCGTGGAGAACGAGGAGCTCAAGGCCAAATTAGAGGCTCTCCAACGCGCTCATGATGCCTTGGCGATGGAAGATGCCAAGAAGCTCCAGGAGATCTTGGACCAGAGGGGCGTGCTTGACCATACCGAGCGGAAGCTTAAGGGCGTCGAAGAGGCTGCCGCAAAGGAAGTGCTACTTGCCAACCTTAACAAAAGCGAAGCCGAACGCGCCTGCACCCAAGCTCAAGCCGCCCTTAAAGAAGCTCTGGTTGCCAAGGAATGGCTTCTTCGAGAAGCGTTGTCTCAGGTAAGTCTATCTTCATGTCTTCACGCTTTTCTTTGTAGATAGGGTGCTGACACTTGTATATTTTCTTATGTAGGTTGTGCATCGGGTCTTTTCAGAGACATCCTACGACGATGCAATGAGCGCAGCCTTCAACGCTTCTCACGAGAATGGGGAATGGGTCGGCTTCCTGCTTGGTCTAGGGTTTGTTGAGAAAGGCGTCCCGCCATCCAACTTACCTTTGTACAATGTAGATACCGAAGCCATATATGACCAAGCAGTAAATCAATATGCCGCCTTCCCGCATCCGGTGGTGGAGAAGGTGAATGAAATTGCTGCTGCTGATGACGGGCTACCTATCCTTAAGGCTTACCTTGAACAGCCACGCTCTACTGACGGCGCTGGTCCAAGTGGAAGTGGCCCTGAAGCCTGATCCTGAAGATCCCTTCCCGCTGCTAGGATAGATTTAGTTTGTATAGATTTACTTTCTTGTAGGCGGGTAGTCACCCAGCCATTGTAACGAATATTTATGAAATGTAAATCTTTGTGCGGCTAAGACCGCTTGATTCATTGGATTCCTTGCTTTATAAACTTTATGACTTGCATTCTTTAGTTTAAATTAGCAATTTTCCAAGTGTTTAGGATAAGTTAACCTTTGAACGTGGTAGATAGGTGTGAAGTTTTGCTTCCTCCTTCGTGATTGTGCGGGTATGACCGTCACTTGCACTTGGTAGGATGGCTAAACTTTACCCATATCTGACCTGCGTGTAGGTTTTCCTTATCCTTTTTTTTTTTGAAATTTTCTAAGTGTTCAGAATAAGTTAACCTTTGAACGTGGTAGATGATAGGTTGAAGTTTTGCTTCCTTGTTCGTGATTGTGCGGGTAAGACCGTCACTTGCACTTACAAGGATGGCTAAACTTTACTTACATCTGACCTGCGTGTAGGTTTTCCTTAACTTTTTAACATTTTTAGCGTTAGTGTTTATGCGGGTTTTGCCGCCTTCCACACGCAACTACTTACTTCTTCACACATTGATGCGGTGAATACCGGCACATGGGAAGTTCATAAGTTAAAGGTAAGGCTATCAACACATTGTGAAAGGAGAATCATTTCCATTAGAAGTGGCTCTTAGGCATTTTCTTTACAAGTTTGGAATTGATCTACATATAACATTTGCGTAATTGAGCTCCATTCCATGTTCTTTGGATGGGAGTGCCATCGAGCCTTTCGAGCCGGTATGCGCCCTTTCCCAGAACTTGTTTGATAACGTATGGCCCTTCCCAGACCGGGGCCAACTTTCCTGGGCGTTCTTGGTTCGAAGCCTCGTTGTTACGCAGTATGTAGTCTCCTTCCTTGAAGTTGCAGAGTTTTACCCGCGTGTTGTAGTACTTTTGCATTTGTCGTTTGTAATTCTCTTCACGCACTGCGGCTAAGTCTCTGCGTTCCTCGGCTAGCATAAGGTCTAACCGTCTTTCCGCATCATTGTCTTCTGGCTGGATCAAGACCCTTGGTGAGGGTAAACCAATTTCGACTGGGACCATGGCTTCAGTGCCATAAGTGAGACTGAACGGGGTTCTCCCGTACTGGCCTTCTTCAGCGTTCTGTTTGCCCAAAGGACGTGCGGAAGCTCGTCCACCCAGCCGGATCTGTGTTTCAAGAGTCTTTTCTTTATGCCTTCGACGATGCTTTTATTTGCTCTTTCCACCTCACCATTACCTTGCGGGTGTGCCACTGAGGTAAAGGTGTGGGTGATTTGAAGTTCTTTCAGCCACTGCTGTAGCTTCTTGTCAGCAAAGTTGGTGCCATTATCGCTCACCAAATTCTGGGGAATGCCAGAGATCATCGCTACACCCTCAGCTGTTGGCCATCCCATCATGCCGTGGACTGAAGATACCACGGCGTTGAATCTTGCCATCCCGTCTTATCCGAATAGGATGTCGTACGTGTGGTGTGGCTTTTTCATCACGACAAAATCCACGTCTTCTGTGCGTGAATGATTCCCATCAGTAAGAGTAACGGGGAAAGATAGGATACCCAGGGGTGTTTCTGTACTGCCGTCAAACCCTTCCATTGAAGCGTAGACCGTTTCCAAGCGTTCTTTGTCTTCATCATCCAGCTTATCAAAGAACTGCCTGTACATCACTGTCGACGAAGCGCCGTTGTCAGCAAGAGTGCGGGAAGTGATGTAATGCCCCAGCTGGCTTCTGATGACGATGGGGCCTTCTTTGCTGGGGCCTCCTGGCACTCGCGGGAAGCGCACCTCAGCTTCCTTCCACGCGCATGGTTCTGTCACCCGTCTTTTTCTTCCTCTGACCTTGCCATGAACCATGTTGATGCTGATGTCGACGGGCTTTCGTCCGTTACCTCTGTACCGGTTGTCATTCCTTCCTCCCTTCCTGATCGATGCCACGAGATGTGCAAGTCTTCCATCCTTGACAAATGTCTCAATAATATCCTTCAAGGATGTGCACTCTTCAGTACCATGACCCTTTGTCCCGTGGAAATCACAGGATTTGCTTTGATCCGCATTAGGTTTCTGCCGGATCACTGGGGCTTTAGGCCATGGCAATTTTTCCGTGGCAAATATCTCCGTGACGCTCTTCGTGAGTGGCGTCCACCGGTGTTTTCGGTTTGAAGGGTGTGTGTTGTCCCTTCCGCCAACAAGAGGGCGAGAGCTGGATGAGGTGTCAAAGTTTACCCTTGACTGCCAAATACCTAGCCTCCTCTTTTTGTTCTGCCGGGCGATCCGGACATTGTTTTCTCTTGTCCTCTGCGTGTAGAGGTGTGTACTCTGGGGAAGATCCCTTCCCAGTTGCTTTTCCGTCTCGGCAAAGCGCTTTGCCGCCGTCATGATGGCATCCCATGTTGATGGCATGCCGTCCTTACCCGTCAATGTGCGGATAAGTTCTGGGTATTCGGCGCCTTGGATGAAGGCGGCGCGAACCAGATCCTCACTTATGTTGCCGAGACTTAGCTTTTTGGAGTTGAAGCGAGTGATGAAGTCTAGTAAAGATTCATCCTCCTCTCTCACGCAGTTGAGGATCGTCCACTGCTCTTCAGTGTACTTCCTCTGTTGGCTGAAGTGCTGGCTGAACTTGTTCTGAAAGTCCGCCCAGTCATATATGTGGTGGATCGGTAAACGATCGAACCATGCCCTGGCCGCTCCGACCAGAGTCATCTGGAACATGTAGCACCACGTGGGTTCCGTCCAGTTGCTGATGGTAGCCCCCGCAATGAACCTGTTCAAATGGTCGTCTGGGTCGGATAGACCATCATAAGTGCCAATGTTGGACATTTGTTTGGCACTTCTCGGGGCGATTGCTTCCGCAATGTCCCTTGCGAATTTTGACTTTCCTGCATTTGTAGCAGTTGGTCTAAAGGTTTTGGAGAAGTCACGCGGGTTTCTCTCCGCGATTGGTTTAAAAGCTTCCCCAAAATTCCTTTTTGGTTGGACGTCCGTTTCCTTACGCTTCCCTTTCGCCTTATGGCGAGGGTTTGCGTCGGTATCGGACTCCAACTCGTCGTCTGAGTACTCGCAGTCACTGCTCATATTGAGGTGTTGGCGAGTACTGGCGAATTCGTCAGCCTGTTGAACTGAACGCAAGCGTTCATCCAATTCGGCTTGGAATTCTCTTTGCCGTGCTTCGGCCCACGCCTTCACTTGATCTAGTGTTTGGCGAGGGACCTTCGTTCGTTTTTCCAGCTGGGTATCGGTGAACCCCAATGGAATATTTACTGCACTTTCCCCGGCTTGGGTAGTCAGGGTAGTGTTCGTAAGGATTGTATAACCGCCGGTGTTCCCCCCAGTTGCTGGGGTTGTTACCGGGGTTTCTTGGTCGGTTACTGGCCTTTGGACCGGAGTAACGTTAACCATTTCTTCAGAAATTGTGAAAAAACTAAAAAAGTTATAGCTTTTATGCACGGATGGCGCCAATGAAGAAACACTAGGTGAACCCTGGACAGATTATAGATAATCTGGGGGTTAAGTAATGTTTCCCACGGATGAGATCTAGCTGAGAAGGCTGCTCAGGAGACCTGCAAAACAAACACCGTAAGCTCGTCACTGAGAAGGGGGGGGGGTTCCTCCTTGTGACCACCCTCCGGCGTGAGAATCAGACTAGGTTGCTCTGAATATAAGTGTATATTAAGAGATTGCTAGATAACTGGATAGCAGATGATCTTACCATTCCAAGATGTTGGAGTATTTATAGCCGAAGGTAGGTTTCCTAGAAGGTACAGCCGGCTGAATAGTATTCCTGTTCAACCAACAGTGGACTATGCACAGGCCATACTGGTTGGTGGGTAGGTTACGGCCAACAGTAACAAAGTCGGCTGCACTATTCCACCAACTGTAGATTATGCACGTCCCACCTACTGTGGATTGTACGCAGGCCATGCTGGTTGGTGAATAGGTTACGGCCAACAGTAACACTATTCCACCAACTGTAGGCTGCGCATGCCCACAGTAAGGGTTGGTGAGTAGGCAGCGGCTAATAGTGACAAACAGTACTAGAGGGTGCTGTAACACCCCGACCAAAGGCGGATTATACATCGGGGCGCCACATATTGCTTCATTACTCGCGACACTATTGGTGTCAATATTTATTAATACACATTTTATCGCGCTACGCGCAGCGGGGAAAATAAAATACATAAATCAAACATAAATCAATATATTATAAATTATAACATTCAAACAACATTAACTTGTCTTGATACATTTTAATTCTAGGTCCAAAAGTAAAAACGTCCTACGTGTCCACAAGCTCCAAAACAGCTACTGCAAACCTGAACATGTGTTAAAATAAACGTCAAACACTTGCGTGTTGGTGAGAAATCAAGTTTAATAGATAATCATAGATAATCACAGTAAATCTGCGCGCAACACGTGTATGTCTAGAGTCTAACAAGGGTGTAATCAGATTGTGATC
>NW_027501344.1:0-61396 GCF_021521415.1 Bidens hawaiensis | reverse complement strand
TCTCTTCCATCCCGCTGAGTACTGGTTGCTCTGCAGTCTTGCAGAGAAAGTTACTAGAAAAGATGTCCGATCCTGGGAGTTTCACAATTCCCTGCATCTTGAGTGATAATACGGTCATCCATGCGCTGGCAGATCTTGGTGCCAGTATTAATCTCATGCCCTATTCCGTTTATCGCAAGTTGGGACTAGGCGAACCGAGGCCTACCCGTATGAGTATCCAGCTTGCTGATCGTTATGTAAAATACCCCCGAGGGGTGGTCGAGAATATGCTTGTTCGTGTCGACAAGTTCATCTTCCCGGTGGACTTTGTCATCCTGGACTATGAACGATGACGATAGTGTCCCATCATCTTGGGCCGGCCATTCCTTGCCACTGCACAGGCATTGATCGATGTCTGCGAGGGTAAATTAATCTTAAGAGTTGGGGATGAGAACGTTAGTTTTGACGTTCGACAGTCAATGAAACACCCTAGTCTGCTAATGACTACTTATACTTCATTGATACCATCATGGAGCATGTCGGGGAGTTTCTCAGCGAAATCTGTGGAGGATCTGCCTCCGACACCCAGATTCTCGATAGGGAGATTCTAGAGATTGAGATGGTTGTCGTAACTAATCAGTCCTTAGATGACGACACCGAGTCGCATAACCCTGAATCTGGTGTGTCTGCTAAGATCGTACGAGACGATCCGATTGACCGACCTTCGGTCGAGATTCCTCCTTCTTCCTTAGAGATTAAGGATTCGCCTGCCCACTTTGAGTATGCGTTTTTAGATGAAGAGAGGAAGCTGCGGCTATCATTGCATCTACTTTGACGGAGGTCAAGAAGGCGAATGTGGTTATCTTTGATATCGAGGGTTGTCATGAAGAGCTTGTGGAGGATACCTCTATGGAATTAGATGATACGCAATTTGACCCGGGAGGTGACATTGAAGAAATAGGGAGATTAATTTTCAGGGAGACATCAAATAAGAGAGAACATGTATACTTGGATCAACCGAACTTGAAAGTGAGGATACAACATACGAAACAAAATAAAAAGTTGACACACAGCAAATATGACATCCTCCTTCATACACGACTCGTATAAAGTTTGGTCCGGGCAAGTATAAGCCTTGGTGGTTCGACCCGTTTCAGTTTTTCAAAATCTCTTTACATTTTTCTGGTAAGTTTTTTTCTGACTACTAGTAGACAAATAAAACGAAACGGGTCGAGTGGGAAACGGATAAAGGAGAAGCCACCTGATTGAAAATGAGATTTGGGGTCAGGCTGAGAATCCGTTAAACTAAGCGCTCTCTGGAGGCAGCCCGAGATTTGGAGTTTTGTTTTTTTTTATTTTTGTTATTTAAAAATAGAAAATACAAAAAAAAATTAAATATTTAATAAAAATCAAAAAAAAATTAAAAAACACAAAAATATGTTTATTTCTTATGTTTTTGTTTTCTGTTTTGTACGCCGCTACATGCGAGCGAGTTTGAGTTGTTACAGGTATTATTATGCGCATGGTAGCTCTGATGGCGTTTTGGAACTGGTTCACCCGAGGTTGCGGCCGCGAATGAAATGCTATACGGTCGTTCATTCGAATCATACACAGCGGATGAAGAATCTGCATCTAAACCAGGGGAGTAACCCATTCTCTATTTAATTTATGTTCTTTAAAGTTTTAATTTTATGCTTTACGTTTTATTTTTATTTTATTTCTTTTCCTTGTTCTCATCGAGGACGATTTCGTTCTAAGTGTGGGGATGAGAATTTATTTTACTTAGTTGTAGAAAAAAAAAATCTTAAAAAAAAATACAAAAAATAAAAAAATTTTAAAATAAAAATTTTTCACTCGTTTTTCGTTTTCGTACGTTGTTCAAGTTTGATAAAGTTAAAAAAAATGTCCCTTGTTTTTTAGTTTCTTTTGCGTTAAAGTCGGAGATGATGATTTTATTCGGAAATCGGTTTTTCAAACTACTAATAATATGAGATAAATAAAAGAAAACGCACTTAACTTGGGATGTGTCGGTAGGCTCAGCCTTGAAAATGAAGGACAAATTTGATAAAACGGTTAAACGGAAATATTTTGTGGGTAAAGCGTTTTGTCCGTGAAAAATAAGCAATGAAAGGTCGGGCCATACTCAAGCCTCAAATTTTGGTATGAAAAATTGGAAATATCATGAGTTTTAAAAATCTGAATACGTTATCATATGATGCTTGGGTAGGTTTAACGTTAGAGTATGCCGTGTAGCCTGTGATATAAATCTTAAAATGCTAGTTTAGTGTTTTACACTTCATCGGCGTATGGTTTTATAACCTTAAATCCTGTATTGATGGATGCTTCGGGTCCGGAGACCATGGGTCTGTATGCAATCTATTTAGCTGGGTATTCACAATTCCTAAGTGGGGTTGTGGATATTTAAAATAAAGCCAAAGAGCAAACCCTTATAAGTCTAAAAACATGATCACAAAAAGTATGAAAGTACAAATACACTACAGACTTGATCATCCACGCTGTTAGTCATGTGGGGTCCCCTGCTCGCGTCTCATTACCATTAAGAAACGGACCACAAGTGACACGCTACATGTAAGCCCTACAGATAAAATTTTGCATACTCACCTATGGTTATGGATTTGGGGTATTGCTTAATAACGGGGGTATGTCATGTTGTGGGGAGCACTGGTTATAAATAATTGAACCTTAATCATATCTAATGGCTGCTTGGTAGACTTTGATGCTTAAGCTTAGGTGGATAAACAATACCCTTGATCGTCGTAACTATTCATAAATATCGAGCAACAAAGTTTTAATTCTGCTAATTTTGAGGTTTAAGTCAAATTGAGGTGGTCTGGTCCGGTAAAAGCAGAAAATAAGCGGGTCTTAATTGTGTAAACCACTAAGTAGTATTATTGTCGGATCTTATTTGTCTCGGTAAAGATTAATGCATGGGTTTAGGTGGACAACAATATCGATGATCGCGGTTTTTGCGTTTTTCTGAGCTTCAAAATATAACCTATATGTTTGATTTGACTTTGATTTTCCGATTCTGATCCAACTGCAGTAAAATCTTTTTCAGGGACGAAAAAGTCTTAAGTGTGGGGATGTTTGATGTGTTGAATAACACACTTATATTTCCTTACAATTTTATAATGTTTTAATGATTTAATATCAAATTTATGTAAGTTTAGGGGGTTAAGTGCAAAGTTTTACAAAGTTGAAATGTTTTGTGTAGGTTATGGAAAGATGTGGAAAAAAAGGCAAGAAAAGAGAACTTGGAGGGTTTAAGTGTCAAAGTTTCAAAGTTTAATCAAGGCCCGGTCCAAGCCCACAAGTTAGGAGCCTAATATAATATTATATTAAGTTAAAATAATCATTATTCAGCAATTCATTCAAGCTATATCCCGAAAATCAAAACCCTAACCCTATAACAAACAGTTCTGATCGGAACTGTTTCTGCCGCCGAAAAAGAAAGAAAAAAAGAAGAAAATGAGGACGGCTGGTGGTCTTGGACGGCTGGAAATCAAAGAGGAGTCTTGGGGCAGCAGCTAGGGGCTTCAAACACTCACAAATCTCAGCCATAAACCTTGAGTATACATCCTTAAACTTTAATTATTGTCAAGAACCTTAACTTTGATTGATTTGGTCTTTTGTTTTACATTGTTTTGCAATTGATTGATAGATTGACTTGTAATTGATTGTGTTTGGATCTTGAATGAGTTTTATCATGTTTATATTGATGTTTATGATGTTTACTTTGATTGTTTGTGGCTGTCCAAAAGTGATGAGTAGCTAAACTTGTTTGTTCTACCTAGGATAGATGATTGTTGAGTGGTTTTAACTTGTTTAATGGATTGTTAATGTTCAAGACTTAAATTATTGATGTAAAGTTTAACTAAACCATGAATTATATTGTGTGTGATGGTTGTGTTTTATTTGTTATTACTTATTATCCTCTTGCATTAGTTAATTGAATCGGTTTTGATTAATTGATTGCTTGTTGAGCTCTTTACTTGGTGTTTTGGGTTTATTGCGGGGTGTACAACCGTAGGGATAAGTGGGTAATATATCATCTAAAATAAGTTAGAATACATCTTCATTGAGACCGAGAGGTGATAAGAAGTAACATTGTCTCATTGCTTTTACTTGTTAAAATTAAGACCGCGCGAGAGCGGGTTTTTGTCTTGTCAAGTTTGAGTGTTTATGTGCAATTAGTTGGTTTAATTTGGGTTAAGTTAAATTGTTCCTCTATCCTTGGTTGCGTAGTATTCGTCTCCATTAGGATAGTGTGTCCGAGGAGACCGAGAGGAGAGTCGGTATTTGAACACGTTAATAATTGTTTGTCCGGTTTGTTCTTTAAAATCAACTAAAATAAGTTAGAGTTTGTTAGAGAGACTGAGAGGTAATTTAACTTTCTTAAACAAGTTTTGGTTGTGTCATCTTTTATAACCGGTGTCGTGAATATTTTCAATCCGTTGTCTTGTTATTTCTTTCAACAAGATTCATTCCTAAGTAGACGTTTTTATATATTGAATTTAAATCAAGTTTTCTAAAAATGTTTTGTTAACAGTTTTTATTTAATTAAGTTAAGTAGTTTAATAATTCTAAATATTAAATCATTTAAATATTATTGTGGTGAGTCTTGGTTAGAGTTTTCTTAATCATAAACGTTTTCACGTGTCTTTGAGTTCGACATCCGGACTTCCTTGATGCTATACTATTTATGATCGGTACACTTGCCGGTTTTTGTGTGGTTTCTATAGGATTTCGTTTTTATAAATTTAAAGCTTAATTGTGATTCGTTCTTTATTTATATTATACATTTTCACACATCATACTTACTTTTAGTTTCCAAATCATTTTTAATAGTTCAATGGTATTGGGTATAAGGCCACCATTTTCGGTTTCATCCCGAGTCAAGAGCCGAACCAAAACCGAACTTTTGTTTAATACTTTATTGTTAACATATTGTATGAAATAGTTGAGTATTATTATTTTTATTTTAATGAGTTCTTTGGTATTGGATATATGGCAACCATCCTCAGTTTTATTCCGAGTCAAGGACCGAACCAACACCAAACTCTTGTTTAAATGTTTTATATTTAAAATGATTTATTAATATGTAACAAGCAAGATTTGTGTATTATAATTTTTGAGTTCATTTTAATAAGTTCTAATGGTATTGGGTATGTGGCAACCATCCTCAGTCTTATTCTGAGTCAAGGACCGAACCAAGACCGAACTAAACTGAGTCCACTCTTAAGACACACTAGTGTAATTTAAGCCAGCCGAATCTCATATTTTCTCTAAAACTATTTAATAAACTAATTTTAAATTGTTTTCTCAAAACACTTGGTATGTTGGATCTAACTTGATCTTATAACAAGTTTGGATCGACTAAACCAAGCACTCGCTTAACGGACGTCGAGGTTCTTCTTAATAGAACTACACACTTGGTTAAGCTTCTTTTGATTTCATTGAGTTACCTCATAACATTTTGGAATCTCGGCTTCGAGCTTGACCAATTATCAAGACTCAAACTGACAAATCTGAACACTCGTAAAGTCTCATTTTGGTATCTATTTAACTTTGCAATATTGCAATTATACCCAAATATTTACTTAACAAAGGTTAAGTAAAAAACTAATAAATAGAATACCGAGACCCGACTTCGAGTAAGGTTATTTTCAAAAACCATTACTTTAATTTCTTATGTATTACACTTTAACCCTCAAACTTTAATTATTTTAATTTACTGTCATGTTATTTTACTTTAAAGTCTTTCAAAACCATCTTCTAAACCGAAACCCTTTTAACCTAGACCTCGCTCGTTGAACTTATTATCCTGGTGTATCACAAACAACCCTTCAAGTTATTTATTTCATGTGAATAATCACAATCCCCCTTTTACGCTTTTATACTTTTGGGAGTTGCATGCATACCATATTCAAACTTATTTGTTTTATGATCTCATTATCAAATTCACAATTCAACATTATGTGTTTATACGAATACTTGCTCAATCTTTGTTTATGCCTCAATTTGATTATGTGCACGAGTGTTTATTTTTATATTGTGTTGGAACGCAATAAGTATGATTATACGCTCCCCTGACTACTTTAGCCTTATGCTAGTAGAATAGGGCTCATTATCCGAGTATGTCGGTTGTTACCGATTAGAAAGGATTCCCATTCTTTGAGTATTTTGGTTGTAACCAAATAGAAAGGAGCCATAGTTATTTGCTTTATATTTGCAATGGTTATTACATTATTCTATTTACATGTATGAATTGTGATTTTTTCCTCGTTATATACATAGGTCAAAATTAGTGTATTGCTCACCAACATTCATTCGTGTTGATCAAATCTATATTTATGCATGCTACAGGTTTACTATTTGATTGCTTGTGAAGATTGAAGACTCATCACTTAATCATACCTTTAGGATACTTTAACGAACGTAGTGTTGACGTAATTGTTTGTATTTTATTGTGAACAAGTTGTATTTGTGATTATTGAATGAAATAAACAAGTTGAGTAAATATTGTCATTTTAATAGTGTCATCGCGTTCTTGAGCAATCTGTTGCACCTCAGCATGTTCCGCCGCCTTTGGTCAGGGTGTGACACCAACTTCCTTTGAGTTTTCATAATCTACTATTAAAGGAAACTATATCCACATTCCTCTTTGTTTCAATCCTTCCTTCGTTTTTAGTTTTTGCTTTTTTTATATGAAATAAAAATTTTGTTATGTTAACTTCTGTATTAACTTTCTGTATGAAGGTATTCATTCATTAGAAACCATTTTCAAGACAACATAACATAACAAACTATTTTCATTCGTTTTAGCTAAAAGCCAAATGGCCGTTGAAAAGAGAAAAGAAAAAAGAAAAAGAAAAAAAAGCTAAAAGCCAAAAGAAAGCCACGTCCTTTAACCGAAAAGCTCGATTATTATTATTATTATTTATTTTTTTTCAAGATAACTTAAAAAGCTTCAAGGATATTTTAAAAACATTCATTCACGAAAAACTGGATGCAATTCATGTACCTTCATGATTGTTCAAGGGCAAGACAATTTTTATAACATGATTGTTTTCAAAAGGAATAAGTAACAAGGTTTATAGTACATTTTATTTAAATCACTTATTAAAGCTTCTATTTTCCTTAAACTCATTTAATTTTCATTTGTTTGTTTAATCTTGCGTCATGTGAAGTTTTTACTTGGTTAGAAAATTATACTTGATTATGTGAGGATTTCCATTCTTTTTAAATTCTTAACGTTGATTTGTAATATGTCATCGTTGATTGTGTGAAACTAAATATCAAAACTGGCTGATTGAAGATGAATAGAATGTCCGGTTTATAAAATAAAGTTAACCTCATCTCAAATTAAATACTAGAAAACATTTCGTTAAAGTTGAGTTTAAGATGTATTAAAGATCTGGTTTTTTCACTAAATCACACGTGAAAGCCACTAACGACTTGTTTGAATTATTTCACAATTACAAGCTCAAAGAAACATGATAGATGACGAGTTAATTTATAGCAGTTCATTAGACCAGCCGTAGCGGATCTTTATGGCCGGCGTTTTGGGCTATAACGCCGGGGGCACCCCCCCCCCCCCCCCCCCGCGTTTTGGGTGTATTTGTTTTATCCGGCGTTTTGTTAATAACTTTCAAAAATATATCCGTTGGATATATTAAAAATATTACCGATGGAACAAAAAAAAACTTTTTAAAATATTAACTCAACTATACTATAAAAACAAACTCAAACCTCATTTTTTTTACAGAATTCTTTCTACTACTTCTCTACCAAATATTTTTTACACAATTCTTTCTACTACAATTCTAATACTACTAAAATGTTTACGTCTAACAACAAAAATGTTCTCTGTTTAGAGCGTGATTTAGAGTTTTGAAAGTGGTTTAACAAATTATACACAACACCTTGCTATTTATAGTATGTGTGTAACTTGTTTATAGTTAAAAAAACCAGTTCCAACGGTCAAAAACGGCTATATAGCCGTTGGAACCGGTTCCTAACGGCTAGTTTGTTTAAATTTAAAAAAAAAATGGTGTACCCGGTACGTAAAACCCGGTCCAGATTCCTACCCTAACCGGTTCCACTGGGTTCCCATTTCAGTCCATCGGGTCGGGATCGGAACCTACCCGGTTTCTGAATGGAACCAGTTACATTTTGTACCCGATTACAGAAAAACCGGTTTCTACCCGGTTCCGGTTTTAAAAAAACCGATATTGTGCACCTCTATTTATGACTACACTCTTTTTTGTAAAAAATTATATCTCTGACTGGGCGCCACATGGGGCATAACGCTTGATGGTGGGGCTTTGTGACTACACATGGTCTTAGAATTATTTTCCTAGCATCTCCTGAATCGATTTCAACCAATTAGAATATTTCACGTGTAATCCATTTAACTCATAATCGAATTATTCGAATTTCGAACAAGGTTTAATGAATTCAAAACATATGTGGTAAATGTAATTACACGGCTCACTATGGGACTATTTAGAGGAGGAAGGCGGGCGCCATTGGATGCTCAACACCACCAAGGGGCGCCCTTGCCGGTGATGCCCGGCGTTCCAACGGCCGACGCCATTCTTCAAACACTGTTGCCCCCCACCCCCAAACAGCTAGTTAACGGTTCTTAAAAAAACTAATTATTTTCTATACAAAACAAACCATTTTATCAATTTTTACTCAAACAAATATCAAATTTCACTCAAATAAACTCTCAAATTTCACTCTAAAAATCTCTCAACTCTCTACCATAGAACCTTTCTCAAATTTCACATGCTCGAGCTCAAACCCGTACCCAAAAGCGAACACGAGCTCGAGCTCAAACCCAAACTCATGGGATCCGTCTCAAAGGTGGTGGGCTAGTATGCTCGCAAACAACAATGACCCTACCAACCCTTTCTAAATCAGCCAACATCTACCCGTAATGCCTTCAACCATACAACCATTTCCAAACGATATGTTATATCGAATGCTAAAGTTGTAACAATTCCGGCAAATTCAGGTATACCCTAGCCGGGATATACTATTTACGTGTTATTTAATATTGAATATATGAATTATAATGTGATTATACGAGTATATAAGATTCTCAGTACGAATTATACTCAAATGTACAACTAGTCGTATCGGAATTACGATTAATCGATGAACGGTTATTGAAACCCGAACGAATCGTGAATTACATTGTAGACGAAATATATAATGTTTAGTGATGTTTACGAAGTATTAAAGCTTCGGGATAAGTGAATTATAGCACAGAAAAAGGCTTTCGATTTATTAGTACGTCGGTACGATAAACGAAACCTTTAACATCAAACCAAGCAAGAGACGATCGATCAAGCCGAAAAAGATGCACAATTACCGACAATACGATGTGTTAAGTCATTAAATGTCATGGTTTAAGTTTTTAAAGTTTTTAAATCAGTTTTATATAAATTTCATTTTTAAGCCGAAAAACGACCGTTTTGGCCTCGTTTTAAACCGAATTAAGCGTTTAACCGAAAAACGAACTGAACCAGATTATCCACAACATTATCCGGATTACACAATCCAAGTTTGTGGCCGAGAATGAAGATGTGGGTCCCACCCCACACCCTAACTTGGACCGATCAGTCCTATGCACACACTTACACATTTCATTTTTCTTTTTTCTAACTCTCCAACTCCAAAACCCTCTCAACACACTTCAACCTTCATCCAAATCATTGATTTTTAACAAGAATCATAAGGTAAAAACATGGTTTTAATGGTTGATTCTTAGTTTTGATTCTATAATCTTGAGAAAATGAGGTTTCAAATGAAAAATGGGTGAAAACCCGAGATGAAACCGATTCTAGCATGATCAAGTGATGTATACAAGTTATACAAGGGATCTTGGTCCAAGAAAGGAGTTAAAAGAGTCAAAAAGGAATTTTTACGGTCAAAATCTTTGTTTTGATGTTTTAATCGAAACCATGAAAGAAATGGCTTGATTGTGGGTATAACTTGCTTGGTGTGGTGTTGTTGTGCTTGTAGGTGTTGTATCTAGTGGCTAGCAAAGGCTAGAAACCAAGATCTTTGCGATCTAACGCTAGAAAACACAAGTTAGTTCGGTTTTCGTATGATTTAGATAATTTGGACAGATTGTGATAGACCTAGAGTTGGGTCACGAAATTTCACAGAGATGATCTACACATGAAAATATGAGATCTGTGAATTTTTGGTAATTTTCGGATAAAGGATGAATATTTGGTGAATTTAATGCTCGGTTTTGGCCAAAAATGGTGAGAAATAGCTAAACATCATGAAAAATTCTGGAAAATTTAAGATAAGCTTTTTATAACATATAAAAGTTACACACAAAATTTCAGGTACATTGGAGAAGTCTAAGTAGGCTTTTCGGTAAAACGAGTTCTAGGGATTTCTAACTCGGTTTTGGTAAAAATGGCATGAAAAATGAGTTTTTGGTTTTGGAAAAATTACAGGGAGCTATGTGGTTGACAGGGGTCATCCCAGAAAAATTTGGGATTTTTCGAAGGTCGTTTGGTATTTTCGACATATTTGGTGTTTAAATGACGTTTAAAAATGGTTAAATAAATTTTAGATATAAAAATTAATTCTGGAAAAATTTTATAAAATTCCTTACTGTCAAAATATGGTTTGTACAAAATTTCAAGGTCCGAGACTAAACGGATATTTATTTGTGCTAAATGGAACTTAAAAACAAACTTTTAAAGCTTAAAACGAGTAAACCGGCAAGGTTCGCCTAAACGAGCTGACTGGTGTTTGAAAACCTTAAAAATGGATGATTTTTATGAAACTAAGTTAATCAAGTAAAAATAAATCATCCGAAAATAATTCGGATGATTTGGGTAATTTTACCTGACTTAACCGTTTCCGGTGTATTAAAGGCGGAAACGGGCCCCGCGGCCAAACGGGGTGTCTAACCGAGCTCTAATTTCACCACTTTAATGAAAATATCAATAATGACTATTTTCGGGACGTATGTGGTCAAACTCATTTTTTTGAAAACATAAAGACGAATAACCGTGCTGGGCACGCAAAACGAGAAAACAAACTATCGGTAGTTTTGACTAAAGAACTCTAAGTGATATCACAATCTAAGGCCTGAGAAGAGTATCGGGGTTAACATGGTCCCCGGATCGTGTACGGTACTGGGTTAACAGTGTCCCCGAACGTACCGGTTAACACGAATTTAAGTTATATTGATAGAAATTGTGCAGTAACGATTTGGGGATCGTATTACAGATCTGTACCAGTAGCCGTGCACCGTAGTACGTCTTTGCTCACGAGAAGGTGAGTTTTCACGAGCCCCTTTTACTGAACTGTTTTAAATATTTTCCCGGGGCGGAAAACATGTTTTTATCAAAGTGTTTAAGTACATGCTGATCGCATGGAAATGAACGTATTTATATAATGTTTATTGTACGGGGATCGTACGATAATGAATTAAGATGGTAATTGTCTGAGTTGCTAACAGTGTAAGGCCCGAAACAGTGTTCTGGGGTAACCGAGTTCCCAGAGGTTATTAAATGTGTTCTGGGGTAACCGAGTTCCCAGAGGTTATTAAATGTGTTTCTGGGGTAACAGAGTTCCCAGAGGTTATTAAATGTGTTTCTGGGGTAACAGAGTTCCCAGAGGTTATTGGAAGCATTCTGGGGTAACAGAGTTCCCGGAGGTTAATCGATATGTTTTGGGATTAACAGAGTTCTCACTTGTGGGCTCAGCATAATTACATCGCTTATTTATGATTATTATAATGATTTGTTATGGTTTATTTAAATTAGTGAAACTCACCAACTATTCGTAGTTGACCCGTTTTCTTTACATGCTTTCTAGGTACACCCAAACTGGAATAAGTGCTATATGTTCGATGCTGTGTGCTATTTTGTGGAAGCTTAGAGAACTATATTTTGCATTAAAAATGTTAATGTACTATCGGTAACACTTATGTGATAACGCTTAGATGGTTATGAAACTCAGAACAATGTAATACGTTTAAATTAATGTAGTGGTGTTTTCTTTATAAACAATGTTGTTGATATCAGATGTGTCTGTTGCATCCCGTGTACGTTTCCGCTGCGGTTACGGGGTGTTACAGAACTTGGTATCAGAGCCAGGTTATAAAGAATTAGGATGTCTTTAAAAGATACCTAAAATATAACCAGTAGCTCAAGTATTATAGGATCTGAATATCAACTAATAATTTATTGTGACGAGATCGGGATGAACTTGGATGGACAAGTGGGTTATTATGGTCCGGAACATAATAACAGACTTGTCTGCACGAGGGAATTCAGGGAAAGTCACGGGGGACTTTAATAGGTAAAATTGGCAACATACGTGCAAATATGTGATAATATTGTTATGTGGTCAAGTTGTATAAGTAAGTGTATATTAATTTGATTATGATTTACACTATGGAAAGGACTATATGGTTGCTAACTTGTGTACAGGTAAACATGTCAAGATCACGAAGTTTATCTGTAGAGGAGGACCCGGAGGAGGCCAGTTCCGGGGACTCTAGGAGTGTACGCTTAGCTTCCAGCACTGAGCCTTCTGAGACTAGCCTTAGGAGTGCTAGCTTGTCCTCCCCTGCTAGGGTTACCAGGTCTCCCACCCCACCCGCACCTCAGGTCACCCTCACCCCTCCCAGACCCGTTCCCCACCTCACGGCGCGGATCAGTGTCCCGTATGTTTCACCTACCTCTACCCCACCCAGATCCACTTACCACAGAGGCGAGTCCTCCCGCCCCCAGCCCGGGCCTGTGCCGCCACCTGTGTGGGGTACCCCCAGTCCAGTGAGGGATGAGCGTCCCTCCACCGAGGCGGCGTGGCTCCGGGTGCTCACCGAGCGGATGAATGAGCACACCACCGCCTTGACGGTGGGTATTCAGAGGAGGAACCTCTTGGTGGATTGCATACTGGACAGCCAGCATGCGATCGCGCAGCTGAGGAGGGAGGATGCCTACTCCCTGGGGTTGATTGACCGGATGGAAACACGGATCCGGGGTTTAATGGCAGTGATTGTGGGGATGGCGGCGGTGTTGGTGTGGTTGGTATACCACCGTGTTTAGATCATGTTAGGGTGGTGGTAGTCAGGGACCGCTTTTTGATACTCGGTGTAAGCAGTTAGTGGTGATGCTAACATAGAGTGAATCTTGGGTAGTTATAATACAACCACTGGCCCTTAGGAGGGTCTCTTTTGGGGCATATCATTATAGACACTTTTGGGTATCATTCAAGCACTGACCCGTTGCGGGTTATGTCGAGATGATGCCGACATAGGCCCTACGTATGAAAACATAACTAATGTAATAGTGACAGGAAAGTAATATGAACGGATGTTTGTGTAATATGTACTAACGTTTATTAATGAATGGAATGTTTGTTGTGTTTTATGATTGGAACTTGTATTGATTATATATATTTTCTTGATGTTGTGTAGAATGGCACCAAAACGTTCAGCCCAATTGTCGGAAGTGGACGTGAGTCGTTTGATTGCTCAACAGTTAGAGGCGGCGATACCGGATATAGTATCGCGCATCGCCGCCAGTATTAACAATTCGACCAATCCAACCCCTCCGAGCAATCAAACGACCACAAATAATGACGGGGAACGAAATACTGATCCTCCGCAGAATGATAACACAATTCCGAGTAATGACGCACCGCCTAGGGTGGTCGTTACAGACAGTAATGGCCCTATACCTACGGTAGAGACGAACCGTACTGAACCGATTCGTGCATCCAGGGGATGTTCGATCAAGGACTTTATGTTGTGCAAACCTCTAGAGTTTAGCGGGTCTGAAGGACCAAATGGATTAGTTAAATGGATCGAGAAAATAGAATCCGTGGTGAATATCAGCAACTGCCCTGAGGATTGTGTTGTTAAGTATGCTGCCTGCACATTCACGGACCATGCCTTGACATGGTGGAACACGATAGTGCAGACCCGGGGCCAGGCGGCGACAAACCGCATGACCTGGACGGAGCTCAAGGCTCTTGTACTGGAACATTTCTGCCCGAAAAACGAATTGCAAAAATTAGAAAATGAATTGTGGAACCTGGAAATGCAGGGGGCAGACCATTTGGGTTATACGAACCGGTTTAATGAGTTGTCGCGATTGGTACCATGGTTGGTCACCCCAGAGTCAAAGAGGGTGGAGCGTTATATTTGGGGGCTAACTCCAGTTGTAAGGAGTATAGTCAATTCTAGGGGACACCAGACGTATGAGGGTGCGGTGACGCAAGCTGGTATCGTCACGTATGATTTCGTAAGAAGCGGGTCACTGAAGGTGGCAGGAGAGTCCGCTGGGGGGAAGCGGAGTTCACATGACCATAGGACCCAGGAAAAGCAGCAAGGTAAACGTGCTAGACCCACTGCCCAGAACTACGCCATGACTAGTTCGGGCGGAAGGCAAGAACCGCAGAAGGGAACGTTTCCTAAGTGTGGGAAATGTGGTTACCACCATGGTGGCGTGTGCAAAGAGGTGGTGTGCCACCGGTGTGGCAGGATTGGACACTACGCACCCAATTGTAAGACAAATCTGAACAACCTGAACCGTCAACCGCAACCTATCCGTGCGCAGCCATTTAAGACCCAACCAGCCCGACAGCAGAACCCGCAAGGAAACCAAATGGTGACCACCAGCCGTGCTTGCTATGAATGCGGCAGCACGGGTCACTTCAAAAGACACTGTCCGAAACTGAACCAGGGAGGAAACGGGAGGCAACCCTCGGGTCAGGCATCGTCGTCCAATCCGGCGCGAGGCCGAGCATTCGTGATAGGGCCGAACGAGGCACGCCAGGACCCCAGCGTAGTGACAGGTACATTCCTCGTCTCTGATCATTACGCTTCTGTATTATTTGATACAGGCGCCGATAGAAGTTTTGTCTCCGTTAGATTCCTGTCGATAGCAAACCTTCCTATTGGTGAAACCATAGAACCTTACACTGTAGAAGTCGCTAACGGTAAAACCATGATAGTTAATCAGATAGTTCGGAATTGCCCTTTTATTCTGAACGAACAATCCTTTCCGATTGACTTGTTACCGGTAGAATTGGGTAGTTTTGACGTAATAGTGGGAATGGATTGGTTAGCACGTAACAAAGTAGAAATAAACTGTGAAAAGAAAATCGTCAAGATCCGGGTGTCGGATTACGAGGAGATATTAGTGCAAGGAGAAAAATCCGGCACCATGATACCATTTATATCCCACCTCAAGGTGTTAAAATATATACGTCAGGGATGTGTGGCGTATCTAGCGAGCCTGACGGCCACTGATTCTGAGGAAAAACGGGTGGACGATATTCCCGTGGTACGCGAATTTCCACAAGTTTTCCCAGAGGAACTTCCTGGATTACCGCCAACCCGACAGGTCGAATTCAGAATCGACTTATTACCTCAAGCTGGCCCTGTTGCTAAGGCGCCCTACCGACTTGCACCATCCGAGATGCAAGAGTTATCCAACCAGTTGCAAGAATTTTTGGATAAAGGATTTATACGTCCTAGTTATTCCCCGTGGGGTGCACCGGTACTATTCGTGAAAAAGAAGGACGGGAGCCTTAGAATGTGCATTGATTACAGGGAGTTGAACAAGTTGACAATCAAAAATAGGTATCCTCTCCCCCGAATCGATGATCTGTTCGACCAACTACAAGGTGCGAGCTACTTCTCAAAAATAGATCTTAGATCGGGATACCATCAGGTTAGAATTCAGGAGGAGGATATCCCAAAAACCGCATTCCGGACTCGCTACGGCCATTACGAGTTCTTAGTTATGCCCTTCGGGCTAACAAATGCGCCAGCAGTATTCATGGATCTCATGAATCGAGTCTGTAAACCCTACCTCGATAAATTCGTCATCGTGTTTATTGACGACATTTTGATATACTCGAAGAGTAAAGAAGAGCACGAGCAACACTTAAGATTAATTTTAGAGCTTCTTAATCAGGAGAAGTTGTATGCAAAATTCTCCAAGTGTAACTTCTGGTTACAAGAAGTGCAATTCCTTGGTCACGTTATAAACCATCAAGGAATACACGTTGACCCAAGTAAGGTTGAAGCAGTTAAGAATTGGCAAGCGCCTAAATCGCCAAAGGAAATCCGCCAATTCTTAGGCTTAGCTGGATACTATCGTCGATTTATAGAGAACTTTTCCAGCATCGCCCAACCTTTAACCCTCCTGACTCAAAAGGATCGAAAGTATGATTGGGGAGAAGAACAGGAAACGGCGTTTCAAACGCTAAAACAAAGATTGTGCCAAGCGCCGATCTTAAGTCTCCCCGACGGAGACGATGGTTTTGTCGTGTATTGTGACGCATCCCGTAGAGGATTGGGATGTGTGTTGATGCAGAATAATAAAGTCATAGCCTATGCTTCCCGACAGTTAAAAGTACACGAGAAAAATTACACTACTCATGACTTAGAACTGGGAGCAGTTATCTTCGCACTTAAAATCTGGAGACATTATGTCTACGGTACAAAGTGCACCATCTTCACCGATCATAAAAGTTTGCAACACATATTCGATCAGAAAGAACTGAATATGAGACAACGAAGATGGGTCGAATTATTAAGCGACTATGACTGTGACATCCGTTATCACCCCGGCAAGGCTAACGTCGTAGCCGATACCTTGAGTAGGAAGGATCGGGTTAAGCCATTGCGAGTGCGAGCGCTGGGGATGATAGTCCAGTCGAACCTTTCGGATTTGATTCGAGTCGCTCAACGCGAGGCGTTGGAAGAGGAACACTTGGAAAAAGAGGGACTTTTCGGTAACGAGAAGAATTTCGAACAGCGCAAGGACGAAATTCTCTACTTCAAAAATCGGATTTGGATCCCGACCCTCCATGACCTTCGTGAATTGATCATGAACGAAGCGCATAAGTCGAAATATTCCATACATCCGGGTTCGGATAAGATGTACAAGGATGTGAAGGAGTTCTACTGGTGGCCGTGTATGAAAAAGGATATAGCCACATACGTCGGCAAGTGTACGACGTGTGCGAGGGTTAAGGCGGAGCACCAGAAACCTTCAGGAATGTTACAACAACCGGAAATTCCTGAATGGAAGTGGGAGCAGATCACGATGGATTTTGTGACACATCTCCCCAAGACGTCCCGAGGACATGATGCAATTTGGGTAGTCGTGGATCGATTAACCAAATCGGCACATTTTATTCCGATTAGAAATAATTATAACACCGAGAGACTTGCGCAGATTTATATAAATGAAATTGTGTCTCGTCATGGGATACCCATCTCGATCATCTCCGATCGGGATAGCCATTTCACCTCCAAACTTTGGCAAGCTGTCCAAGAAGCGCTGGGAACGCGTATTGATCTAAGCACAGCTTACCACCCTCAGACCGACGGTCAGTCTGAGAGGACCATCCAAACCCTGGAGGATTTGCTTCGTGCATGCGTACTGGATTTTAAAGGAAATTGGGATCAACATCTCCCACTCGTTGAATTTTCCTATAATAACAGTTATCATAGCAGTATAAAGGCAGCGCCTTACGAAGCATTGTATGGTCGGAAATGTCGATCACCACTCTGCTGGACTGAAGTGGGCGACACACAGGTTATTAGATCAGATCTGGTCCAGGAAACGACCAGCAAAATCCTTGAAATTATGAACAATCTGAAGGCCGCACGGGATCGGCAGAAGAGTTATGCCGATACTCGTAGAAAACCATTATCATTTGAGAAAGGTGATAAAGTGTATTTGAAAGTATCACCTTGGAAAGGAGTAGTCAGATTTGGAAAGGCGGGGAAGTTAGCCCCTAGATACATTGGACCATTCGACAATATTGCAAAAATCGGTCCTGTAGCATACCGATTAGAACTGCCTGATGAACTGAGTGCAGTTCACAACGTGTTTCACGTGTCGAACTTGAAAAGGTGTCTGTCGGATGAGACATCGGTGTTACCTTTAGAGGGTGTCCAAATAAATGATAAGCTCAACATTGTTGAGGAGCCCATAGAAATAGTAAACGGGAAAATCAAACAACTTAGACACAATAAGATCTCGTTGGTCAAAGTTAGATGGAACTCGCAACGAGGCCCAGAATATACATGGGAACGAAAGGACGAATTTCGGAAGAAATACCCCCACCTATTTCCGCAAAAGGAAATAGTTGATGCGTAAAATTTCGAGGACGAAATTTTTGTAACGGGGGGAGAATGTAACAATTCCGGCAAATTCAGGTATACCCTAGCCGGGATATACTATTTACGTGTTATTTAATATTGAATATATGAATTATAATGTGATTATACGAGTATATAAGATTCTCAGTACGAATTATACTCAAATGTACAACTAGTCGTATCGGAATTACGATTAATCGATGAACGGTTATTGAAACCCGAACGAATCGTGAATTACATTGTAGACGAAATATATAATGTTTAGTGATGTTTACGAAGTATTAAAGCTTCGGGATAAGTGAATTATAGCACAGAAAAAGGATTTCGATTTATTAGTACGTCGGTACGATAAACGAAACCTTTAACATCAAACCAAGCAAGAGACGATCGATCAAGCCGAAAAAGATGCACAATTACCGACAATACGATGTGTTAAGTCATTAAATGTCATGGTTTAAGTTTTTAAAGTTTTTAAATCAGTTTTATATAAATTTCATTTTTAAGCCGAAAAACGACCGTTTTGGCCTCGTTTTAAACCGAATTAAGCGTTTAACCGAAAAACGAACTGAACCAGATTATCCACAACATTATCCGGATTACACAATCCAAGTTTGTGGCCGAGAATGAAGATGTGGGTCCCACCCCACACCCTAACTTGGACCGATCAGTCCTATGCACACACTTACACATTTCATTTTTCTTTTTTCTAACTCTCCAACTCCAAAACCCTCTCAACACACTTCAACCTTCATCCAAATCATTGATTTTTAACAAGAATCATAAGGTAAAAACATGGTTTTAATGGTTGATTCTTAGTTTTGATTCTATAATCTTGAGAAAATGAGGTTTCAAATGAAAAATGGGTGAAAACCCGAGATGAAACCGATTCTAGCATGATCAAGTGATGTATACAAGTTATACAAGGGATCTTGGTCCAAGAAAGGAGTTAAAAGAGTCAAAAAGGAATTTTTACGGTCAAAATCTTTGTTTTGATGTTTTAATCGAAACCATGAAAGAAATGGCTTGATTGTGGGTATAACTTGCTTGGTGTGGTGTTGTTGTGCTTGTAGGTGTTGTATCTAGTGGCTAGCAAAGGCTAGAAACCAAGATCTTTGCGATCTAACGCTAGAAAACACAAGTTAGTTCGGTTTTCGTATGATTTAGATAATTTGGACAGATTATGATAGACCTAGAGTTGGGTCACGAAATTTCACAGAGATGATCTACACATGAAAATATGAGATCTGTGAATTTTTGGTAATTTTCGGATAAAGAATGAATATTTGGTGAATTTAATGCTCGGTTTTGGCCAAAAATGGTGAGAAATAGCTAAACATCATGAAAAATTCTGGAAAATTTAAGACAAGCTTTTTATAACATATAAAAGTCACACACAAAATTTCGGGTTTATTGGAGAAGTCTAAGTAGGCTTTTCGGTAAAACGAGTTCTAGGGATTTCTAGCTCGGTTTTGGTAAAAATGGCATGAAAAATGAGTTTTTGGTTTTGGAAAAATTACAGGGAACTATGTGGGTGACAGGGTTCATCCCAGAAAAATTTGGGATTTTTCGAAGGTCGTTTGGTATTTTCGACATATTTGGTGTTTAAATGACGTTTAAAAATGGTTAAATAAATTTTAGATATAAAAATTAATTCTGGAAAAATTTTATAAAATTCCTTACTGTCAAAATATGGTTTGTACAAAATTTCAAGGTCCGAGACTAAACGGATATTTATTTGTGCTAAATGGAACTTAAAAACAAACTTTTAAAGCTTAAAACGAGTAAACCGGCAAGGTTCGCCTAAACGAGCTGACTGGTGTTTGAAAACCTTAAAAATGGATGATTTTTATGAAACTAAGTTAATCAAGTAAAAATAAATCATCCGAAAATAATTCGGATGATTTGGGTAATTTTACCTGACTTAACCGTTTCCGGTGTATTAAAGGCGGAAACGGGCCCCGCGGCCAAACGGGGTGTCTAACCGAGCTCTAATTTCACCACTTTAATGAAAATATCAATAATGACTATTTTCGGGACGTATGTGGTCAAACTCATTTTTTTGAAAACATAAAGACGAATAACCGTGCTGGGTATGCAAAACGAGAAAACAAACTATCGGTAGTTTTGACTAAAGAACTCTAAGTGATATCACAATCTAAGGCCTGAGAAGAGTATCGGGGTTAACATGGTCCCCGGATCGTGTACGGTATTGGGTTAACAGTGTCCCCGAACGTACCGGTTAACACGAATTTAAGTTATATTGATAGAAATTGTGCAGTAACGATTTGGGGATCGTATTACAGATCTGTACCAGTAGCCGTGCACCGTAGTACGTCTTTGCTCACGAGAAGGTGAGTTTTCACGAGCCCCTTTTACTGAACTGTTTTAAATATTTTCCCGGGGCGGAAAGCATGTTTTTATCAAAGTGTTTAAGTACATGCTGATCGCATGGAAATGAACGTATTTATATAATGTTTATTGTACGGGGATCGTACGGTAATGAATTAAGATGGTAATTGTCTGAGTTGCTAACAGTGTAAGGCCCGAAACAGTGTTCTGGGGTAACCGAGTTCCCAGAGGTTATTAAATGTGTTATGGGGTAACCGAGTTCCCAGAGGTTATTAAATGTGTTTCTGGGGTAACAGAGTTCCCAGAGGTTATTAAATGTGTTTCTGGGGTAACAGAGTTCCCAGAGGTTATTGGAAGCATTATGGGGTAACAGAGTTCCCGGAGGTTAATCGATATGTTTTGGGATTAACAGAGTTCTCACTTGTGGGCTCAGCATAATTACATCGCTTATTTATGATTATTATAATGATTTGTTATGGTTTATTTAAATTAGTGAAACTCACCAACTATTCGTAGTTGACCCGTTTTCTTTACATGCTTTCTAGGTACCCCCAAACTGGAATAAGTGCTATATGTTCGATGCTGTGTGCTATTTTGTGGAAGCTTAGAGAACTATATTTTGCATTAAAAATGTTAATGTACTATCGGTAACACTTATGTGATAACGCTTAGATGGTTATGAAACTCAGAACAATGTAATACGTTTAAATTAATGTAGTGGTGTTTTCTTTATAAACAATGTTGTTGATATCAGATGTGTCTGTTGCATCCCGTGTACGTTTCCGCTGCGGTTACGGGGTGTTACAAAAGTCGTTTATGCATCCGCCAACCTAAACCCAAACACCCCAAACCCCAATACCTGAAACCCAAGTTCCCGAAACCCAAGTAGACGAAGCGCAAGTTCATCGCAAACGAAGCCATAAAAAGAAGGTTGATGCCGATCAAAAAACTACCAAAAAGGCTGAAAGGAAAAACTGGGAAGACGATGAGGAAGCGGCGTTGGCGCAAGCGTGGATCGACTCATCCGAAGACTCAATTGAAGGTAAATCATCAAATTATTTATATATATTTCATGTTTTTTTTGTTTACTAATACTAAAGCTTTTATATGTATCGTAGGTGACGGTAAACGCAACACGACATCTTGGGCAGAAATAAGTTCTTTAAGATAATGAGTCGAGGTTGCTACCGCGGGGATGATTCCGTCTCCAACAAATGGAAGACAATGGTTTTAAAAATGAACAACTTCTCCAAAATTCACAATCGCCTTACAAACAACAAAGGAAGCAGCACGGACGATGTTGACCTCCTTGATGCTTGTTTGAAACAATCCAAGGGCCTTAATGGTCACGAGTTCGGCATGTTGGAAATTTTGAGGAAATGCACGAGATCTCCAAAATGGCATCCGGTCCCGACATCTTCACCGCCGCGAGCGTCCAAACGGTCAAAAACAAAGTCCACTTAGGCCAATCAATCACCGTCTCAAGCCGGGTCGGATGCTCGTTCTCAATTTAACTTAAACGAGATTGATCCTGATTTCTTTTTGATGAACCAGATGAGTTGCCACGTCCGGTAGGAAGAGACAAGGCCAAGGCGGCGGCTAGAGGTGGGGGATCTTCGTCTAGAACGACATCCTCGATGAGTTCCGATGTGCGCGCGCGGTTTGACAACTTGGAGCTTGCACTTAAAGAGTTTTGCGAGGAAAAAAAACACTCGAAAAATGAACTCAAGATAATACATGAAAAAATAAAACCGATGCATGCGGAATACAAAGCCATGCATAAAGAAAGAAAGAAGGCTAACTCGGAGCGACAACTAGAGAAGGAATTCAATCTTCTCGCAAAGGATCTCTCGCATCTAGACCCGGCCACGCGGGCGTTTTTGGAGGAAAAAAAAGCAAGGATAATGGCAAAATACGAAAACGAGGACGCCGAATATTAGTTCTATTTTTTTTGTTTTTTATTTGTACATGTTTTATTTTTATGTTTTTTTATTTATATGTGTGACATTCGTCATTTTCCGATTCGATTCATATTTGCCATTGTATTTGTTTCTATTATGAAAACCGACCCGTTTGTGTATCCTGAACCTTTCAATAATATAAAAATGATGAATTTTATGTTATATATTTGTTTTATGGTTGTCGGATCTCAAAAATATTTTACAACCCTTAAAATGCCCCTAAAACACTCAAAACGAACTTCAGGGACTAAAACTGCCAAAGTTAAAAATCAGATTTTCCCTCCGCGACACTTAGCGCGGCGCTAAGTGGTAAGGGCAGAGCCCTTAGCACCGCGCTAAGGAGCTCTGCAGCAACCGGTTACGTTTTTGTTGTTATTTATCACATGTTTGATCCTCTAAACCAATCAAAATGCTTGGAAATCTCTAAAGCAACCTTATGGATAACCCTTACACATTATCCTTCATAAAACCAAGCCACACCACTCATTTGAACCTACTCTTTCACATCAAACTCTCTCAAACAAAGTTCTAAGCTTCAACTTTCAAGTTATTTCTTGTTTGACTTATAAAAGTCAAACAAGAACCATTCTTTGATTCTAACTAACTCCTTATGATTAAAGATTTATATTACAACATATATATAATATATACCCCTTGTTTTCCTTCGGCTTTCACTTCTCCGGTCGTGGTCGGTTGAGATGAAATGCTTATAAGGCAAGGCTACATGGATGATTATTGCAATCCTTGTTAAACACTTTAATTTATGTTGTAATTTTGTTTAAGCTTGTTAATATTGTTTAGTTCTTAATTATTTTAGTTTTTAATTCATTTTAATAGTTCAATGATATTTGGGTATGTGGTTACCATTTTTGGTTTCATCCCGAGTTAAGAACCGAACCAAAACCGAAATTTTGTTTAAATACTTTAAGTTTAACATGTTGTATGTAAGACTTGAGTATTGAAATTTCGCTGGACAGGTCCATACATAGTTGAATCAGTTTTTGACTATGAGACAGTCGAGATCTCAAATTCTGAGGGCCACAAGTTCAAAGTTAATGGACATCGATTAAAACCATACATCGATGGGCCATTTGAAGATGTTTCGGAGGTAATATTCCTCCAACCAACTCAATAAACATGCAAAGAGAAGGGTCTGGCCAAGACCCTAGATTAACTAGGCCTTGTATATATGTTCTAAAAAAAATTCAGTGTCTCAAAACACGGGGGCGTGCTCCTAGAAGCACGGTCCGTGCCACAAAGTGTCTGCAAAAGTCCTAGAAGCACGGGCCGGAATCTTCGCTGCAAAAATCTCAGTCAGACTGGTTTGTAACAGAATTGTCTGACCAAAAACACGCTGCAAAAGTCTGTGATTTTAGTACAGTAGTTTTAAATTTGTGATTTTCGTCCATATGGTTTCATTTCACTTACGATTAAACCCAAATTCACTAATCACGTTAAGTTTGGTCGTTAAACCTATCAGTGTGCCCCTCACGTGAGGGGCATTTTTGTTGTTTTTCTCCCCAAATAAACCTCAATCCTAATTCACAGCTATTCATGTGAGGAGCTGGGTGTATTTGCGGGAAAAAAGACAAAACTGCCACTCGCATGAAAGGAATGATGATGAGTTTAACGACCGTAATTAACGGGATTAATGAATTTAGGTATAATTGCAAATTAAATGAAACCACAACGATTAAAATCGCCAATTTGAAACTATTGGACTAAAATTGCGTATTTGGACAAACCACATGAACGAAAATCACAGTTAACTCATTACAATATTATTCTTTTGAAAATAATAACTATAACATGCAGCCTCTTGGCTTGATACTACCCCATAAATCCATAAACATTACATCCTCTTGACCTAAAACTTAAAGCTTGAAACTGTGAACACATGTAATGATACAACTTGAACTCTTGAAGACACTTAACAAAATTTGCATGTATCCACAAGTCAACATCCAAACTGCTTTTGTATCTTACATTTTCTAAGAACCAACTAAACCTAATTGATAAGAATTAAGAAGAGGTTTGATTAGATTGAAGAGCTACACATAATTTTGTAACCCTCTAAACTTAAATAACACCGAACAAGCCCCTCATCGGCTTCATGCCTTTAGAGCCGATATTTGAAGTATAACAAGAATACATTTGCTATATGATGATTATGCTAACGGGATTGCTATTGATAACAAAAATGAAAGCTAGGATTATCATTGATCAAGGTATAAATATAATATATATATAAATTATTATCAGCAAATAAATCAAAGTTAAGATTAATAAAATCTAATTCTCTTATTTTATTATATTTAATTTTCTCATAAAAGTATTGTAAACTTGTACTATATTATATAGTAAATACATAAGGTAACTTTAATTCATATGTGAAAAGGTAACAAAAACACAAGACAACATATCAAAACTCATCTTTTGGCAAAGTTAGTTATTGCTTTTGGTTTAGTTATTGTCTTTAAGTTAGTTATTGCTTTTGGTTTAGTTATTGTCTTTAAGTTTAGTTATTGTCTTTAAGTTTAGTTATTGCTTTTGGTTTTATATGACTGTTTTTCTTAATAAAAGAGTCTTAATGCAACATATTATATTGCAATTTGAAACAACTTTATTGTTTTTTTAAATTTTTATGCCAAGTTTAACATAAAAGCAAGTTTTAAAGCATAGAGGTAAATTTTTAAATAGTTCTTTGGGTCCTACCAAACTTCCCATTGGCCAGGTGAGTCACATGTGCCACCAAGTTCCAGAAAAAGTAAAGGGTCCATTTTGACATAAAACAAAAGTTGAAGGACCTGATATGACATATTAAAAACGGAAAACTACAAGGGCCAAAAGGATAGGTCATAGTCTTGCATTTAGCCGTGGGAACACTGTGACCGTATGATTGGCTGTCAAATAAGTGCTCACAGGTGATTAGACTATCCACTATGGTGATTATTTCTCACAACCGGTTGCAAGATGACACAAAATGATAAAAAAACATTTTAATTAAATAATTGTAAATTCATTTTTGTCCACAACCGGTTGCAACCTAGGTTGTTCTAGCAACCCAAGTTTGCAACCAAACTTTTACATCTAACTTAGTTTTTTCATAAAAATTACAATTTTTAACATTTTTTAAAAAAATGTAACAGTATGGTTTTATTTATAAAAAAATATTGAACATTTTGATATAAATTTGATAAAAAATGAAGCATATTTTTTTAATAAAATATTGGTTTAGGTTGGGTTGTGATAGTGAATGAAATATTAAATTGGGTTGGGTTGTATAGGTGAAAGAGAAAGATTGGGTTGGTTTGGGTTGTGATAGTGGATAGTCTTAGGCCCCCCACCCCAAAGCACCATTGGTTATCTCTTCACATGTTCTTCGCTGTACTCGTGGGCCCACTTTCCCACTACGTTTATTATGTTTCTAAAGTTGTCTTATATAATAATTATATTGCACTTGACCCCCTCTAACAAATATATCATTCGAAGACCACACCAAAAACATGTTTACAACATAATGTTATGTCCATACTAGTAAAGAAACATGAATCACGAGCTAGCTAGTGTGACACCCGGTAATTTTCCAATCCCATAAACCAAGTAATCAACCTAATTATTAGGTGATTGTGAATATTATGCGCGCCATGTTATGATCAGCGCGGGCATATGTTATATGCGCCATGCGTGGATGCGATGCGCGCCATGTTGTGAAGCGCGGGCATATATTATATGCGCCACGCGCACAGGTTTTTTTTGTTGTGTTTTCATGACAACTTAATTTTATGTCGTTTCTGTCTAATGGGTTGCATACCTCTTCAATGATCAATAAGTAAAACTATGTTCAAACAATATCTTAATTTCCTAATTAAGACCCAAATCACTTATGCGCGCGCGAAAAAAGGGAACTAACCTCCCCGCATGGCGGGAACAATGAGAGCTAGTTTGTTTGAAGCTCCAAGATGGAATTGACTTCAACATAACTGATCACTATGTTGAAATACCAAGACCTCATGGAGAATCTACAAATGAAACTCAACGTCCCTGACTACGAGAAGGTTACGCACCTACCCGCATCAAATAAAAAGGAGTTATGTGCGACACCTGCGGGAAGAATCCCTGCGGGACACCTTAAAACTAAACCCTTTACGCATGAACGTCTGCACAGAAACCAACCACCTTTTCGCTTAAATCCAAAAGTTCACCCTGTTAATAAACTCTGAGAACGCTGGTTCCAGCAGAGCCAGATGGACTCGCAGGATTCCTTATAAGGACGCCTGCGCAGTGATACGCGCAGGATTCGTTACAAGGACGCTTGCGCGAAGACCAACTGGAGCCGCCGGACCCACAACGTTCAAAGAAATGGCCTACACGCAGAAGGCTATTCGCGCAAGGTTACGCGCACAAAACACTTAGTCTATTCTTCAGATGAAAGGGGATTACCCCCGCCCAGAAAGAACCAGTTGCGTGTTTCAGAGATTTTTACCTTTTGACAGCACACTGACAACAGTACCAGGAACAGTACTGTAACACGAAATGTCAACAGTCAGCCGCACCTACTCTCACCAACCACAGTCCTGCATGTACTGTCAAATCAATCAGAATCTTCATAACCACTCCCTAGGACCATCGCCCCCATCCCTAAATAAATAATAATAAACCCCATACCTTGTCATCACTACACCCAATATGATAAGATCTCAATCCCCTAAATCAAGGGATTGTGTTCCCTTGAATTTGCCTATAAATATCAATTCTTGAATAAAAATATCACAACCACAAGAAACACACTCCAAACTCCTCTCTTAAACCTGTAATTCTGCACTAACCATCTCCCAAGCATCCGTTTCCAGTTCCATCGCTAGACTTCCAATTTCGAGGCTAACACCAAGAAACCCGAACCTCGTTTAATCTCTCTAAACCATCACTTAACAAGAATCACAGGTGAGTCTCACAGCCCCTATTTTCACTATGTTTTAAACTGTTTTCGGGGCGAGGGACACGTGTTTAAATTATGTTTTATCATGGTATATTTACAAGCAATGCAAACGATTATTTGTTCATAGTGTTTATCTTGGTTATCAATGTGAGTGCGCAAGAGCGAGAAAGTGATCACGAAACAATGGAACTCTAAGGGTAGGGACTACTGGTTTGATCAACCCGCTCGTAGGGGTCGCACCTCTTTGCATGGACGAGCGCCTAGTATGGTCATGGGGTAGTACTACTGGTTGTTAAACCCGCTCGTAGTGGTCGCGCCACTTTGCATGGACGAGCGCCTAGTTTTCCGAACAACGATGTCCGCGCGTAACCCGCGGGACGGTATTATTAAATCCGCTCGTAGTGGCCACGCCACTTTGCATGGACGAGCACATAGTTTTCATCGATGTCCGCACGTAACCCGTGGGATGGTATTATCAAGAATATGTTTTAATGATGTTATCAGAACTATGTTTCAATATGGTTTTATCAAGAATATGATGCAATACGATTTATCAAGTCACCGAAACTTGTGAACTCACTCAGTTTATACTGATTCAAATATTTTTACGTGTCTTTCAGGTGGTAATTAAGTAGCGCAAGGGGTCACATGTAGAGCACTTCACGCAGAACAGCTATAAAAATGGTTTTTTGGAAGATTTTAGTTCTATCCCTTCCACACGCGTGGTTGTTCCCGCCGTGTAAGGGGATATGGCGCGGAAATCTTCAACATTTTTCATATTTGGATGTTTTTATATGTTCTTCTAAACAATGTAATGTATTTTGTACTAGACATTTCATGAGAATTGGGAAATTTATTTGAATGTTTGCAATGACACGTGCTTGATTATCAATCCCCACGCGCGCACGCCCGGCTGTTTCCGCCGTTTAGGGCCGGGTGTGACAGCTAGGGTGGTCAGGGGGTTTTTCATAAGGTTTTCATCTAAGGAGGTCTCATGTTCGATTCTTATAGCCGCCTTATAGGTATATGCCAAAGATTTGTCAGTCGGACTAACGTCATTCAAAAAAATTGTAACACATGATTACTATCACATAATTCTAATTAGGGGTGCTCATGAAATCCGAAAAAAACCGAAGCCAAAACCAAAACCAAAACCCAAATAATCTTATCCGAATTCTTATTTGGATCGATCAATCCGAATACCCGAATAACTAACTCGGATTCAGATTGGATTCGGATAGGCAGTTAAAAAAATCGGATAATATGGATTATTCGGATATCCAAATAATCCGAATAAATAACATGTGATTTAATTATTTTGAAGTTTGGTTGTATACGTATCTATTTTAATTTTAGAATTGTTATGGATCATGGATTTATTTCGACTTTTGTTTGAAGCTTGACTTTTCTTTATGCATGCATTATTTTTATTTTTCAGTTTTGTATTTTTATTTAATTATACGTTTGTTTGAATGTTTGTTACACGATTTATTTTTGAGTTATTCATATTATTTTGGATTATCCGAATCCGATCCGAATTTATCCTATATCAATTCGGATTGGATAGGCCCTAATTCGGATCGGATTTCCATTTAGGGTTCTAAAAATTTTAAATCCGAACAAAATAATCCGTTATCCGATCCGATGAACACCTCTAATTCAGATTGGGTATTGTTTGTTAGTTATACCGTATCTGGCATTATCTTGTGTTTAGCCGAAATCAGAATAGAACATACATAACCATTTAATAAAGGGTGATAGACCATAATTTTGAAACCAACATTCGACCATCAAATCATATTGTATGGGCTATGAAGAATGACCTACCAAATGTGCAATACATGTATAAGATATGCATATATTTATAACATGAATGGCTATAAATGTTATAGAAAGAAAACAAGAATGAGAAGTCCCTTCATCACCACTGGATTGAAGGCATGTTAGGCCCATAACCAGACCATTCTTAGGTTTAAATTAGGACTTTCATCGTTACATGTAACATAAAATGTTATACTATGACTTTAAACAAGAAAGAAATAACATAATAATCCCTTAAGCATATATAGATGGTGTGGCATTCATATATCATAACAATGAAACATCTACAAATATTACAAAAGGAAAGTCAATAGAAAATGAAGTAGTTTAATTTAATTAATTGTCTTGTGTGGCACATGAGACGAGACATAAACTTCCATTTACATATTATCATATTCTTGTTAACAAAACACAAGACACAAAGTACAAGGACTAGCATGCAAACAATCCCAAATTTTAAAAAATCCCTAAAACACCCTTTCACTTATCCAAACCTCACTCATTATTATTCATTTCCTCTCCTCTTTAAAACGAGACATACACACACCCACCACCTTTGCAAAACACACACAAACTCCGGTAGCGAGAGCGAGAGAGAGAGAGAGAGAGAGAGAGAGAGAGAGAGAGAGATGTCTAAAGAAGTAAGTGAGGTCGGAGAAACAGCAAGGAGAGACTATGTGGACCCACCGCCGGCTCCGCTACTTGACTTGGGTGAGCTGAAGCTCTGGTCGTTTTACAGAGCCCTGATAGCCGAGTTCGTAGCCACACTGCTCTTCCTTTACGTCACTGTGGCTACAAGAAAGAAACTGACCCTTGTGGTGGCGTTGGTATTCTCGGCATCGCCTGGGCCTTTGGTGGCATGATTTTCCATCCTTGTTTACTGCACTGCCGGTATCTCTGGTAAGTTTCATTTCTCACTTTTTTTTTTAATTTCAAGCATGAAAATGTGAAGGAAACGTACACGGTGCTAAATAATATTTGACTGGTTAAATGTTTATTTTTTTAACCAAAACTAGGGATGTTAAACCACCGAAACAAACCTGAAAATTTGACATGAACCCAACCAAAAACTCGTGTTATACATATTTGCGGGATAACCTGAAGACCCCAACTTTTTATTTACTTTCCATATATTTTTCAAGTATTAATATATACTTCAAAAATACAAATTTATGTTACCAATTTAATTTTATTTTTAAATTATGATACTAGATATCCAACCAGTTTAATGTATTACATAAAACATTAAACATTTTAAATAACAAAATAAAAAATAGGTTCGAGTTGTGTCTTAATTCACTTCTCTAACCAACACCCGTCAAATACTTATTTCTGGTGGTTTTTTCTTAAACAAATATTGCCTTGATGATGTGGTATCATAAATAGGTGGTCACATTAACCCGGCGGTTACATTCGGGCTATTCTTGGCAAGAAAGGTGTCTTTAATAAGGGCAGTCGGCTACATGGTTGCACAATGTCTTGGTGCAATAAGTGGCGTGGGTTTAGTGAAGGCCTTCATGAAGTCCTATTATAACAAACTCGGTTGCACTCGGGTACAACAAGGATACTGCACTCGGAGCCGAGATTATTGGCACATTTGTACTCGTCTACACCGTCTTCTCTGCTACCGACCCCAAGAGAAGCGCACGTGACTCTCACGTTCCTGTATGTGTTCCTATGCAATTTTAATTCGTTTAATTCCTTGTTTGTTATAGTTGTACACTGTGCGTTAATATGAGTACTTGTCGGTTTTGGCCCCACTACCAATTGAGTTTGCCGTGTTCATGGTGCATTTGGCCACCATTCCGATTACTGGAACCGGTATTAACCCTGCTTGAAGCTTTGGTGCTGCGGTAATTTTCAATGACGAAAAAGTTTGGGAAGTAATCACAACGATTAATTATTTTGACTTTATTAGTAGCTTGTTAGATATCGTTTTTATATAATATACAGTTTTCACTTGCATCCTTTATGCATAGAGTACACCTCAGTATGCATAGCATAGACCTCTTACTTGTGAACTTGTACATTATGCATAAAGAGTTGTACGCTATGCAAAAGTAAAGTACACTGTTCAATGATGATGCTATGCTGTAAACTGTCTCATGAAAGCATTGTTGTACATTGTACAACAGATAGGGTTGCACATTATTTAAATAAATAATTGTACACATTGCATTAAAAGATGTACAATAATAATAAATGGGGTGGTGTGGGTGCAGTGGATCTTTTGGGTTGGACCATTTGTGGGAGCTTTGGCAGCAGCAGCGTACCATCAATATATACTGAGGGCTGCAGCCATCAAGGCCTTGGGTTCATTCAGGAGCAACCCTACAAACTAAAAAAGGAGGGGCATATGTGTCTTTTCTCCATGATTATTTCTTCATTTTTCCACTTTATTTATTGTGTTTGTGAATTAATGGAATGTTGCTTGAACTTTCTTTTTATTTAATTTGTGTTTAAGATTTCAGATTTGGTTGTGTATTTATCTGATCTTGATTCTTGATTAGTGAAATGAAGGAGTTGTTTATCTTAATATGTTTAGCTTTGTTTTTTGTATTTGAATGCTTTTATTCCAGAAAACGAGGTTAAAAAACGTAATATCGTATTTATCTGATTGTCTTTCTATTATGTTTTTTCTCAACGAAAAAAAAAGATATTATAATAATTAGTATTTAGTAGTGTTTTTAAAAGACATTGAATTCCCATGTTTTAAAACAATATTCGTATATGATTTTGACTCGTTTTATAATGTTGAAGGCTTTATCATTTATCAATGACACCTAGTTCTATATGGTCCTTGAAAATAACTTAAAACAATCCTAACATGACGTTGTAGGTGAGAAAATTGCATGTATTTTTGGTTTATTACTTTATAATATCTTGAGAGAGATGAGATATCAAGCATTATATAACATGTATTTCTATCATAAACTAAATTTATTGTAATTACATATACTACTTTTATTGACCTTCTCTAACAGTAACATGGAACGAAAATAATAATAATAATAATAATTGTGGAACAGGGACAGCAAGTATCTACAATACAAGTATCGACCACTAAGGTTTGTATCGAGAGTCTTAGCCTCAAACCATGTAAAAGTAATGGGCCGCATTTTGATTGAATCCTCCTATTACAAATAAGGGGAACCCTCACTGCATACAACAAACCAGAAACAAATCCTAAGGAAACCCAACTTGGCATAATTAAAGCCTAAAACTAATAATCTTATATATTTTTACCAATTTCGCAGATATAAAAAGCATGGTCTCTCTATATCTCTATATATAGGGATGTGATCCTCATACCCCCCGCCCACACAACGACTGACTGGACATGTCTATACGGCTCGTATAGATCTATACGGGCCGTATAAGCTACACACGACTGACAGGGGACTAAAAATAGCTTTTTGCAGCCTATACGATCATATATACCTATGTGAGCAGTATAGGTGTTTAATGGCTCGTCTTGCTCCCTGACACACCATAAAACCTATATGACCGTATAGAAAACTTTTTGCAAACAAAGTCAGCCTGCATTTGACCGCTGTAAAGCGCTGCGGAAAACGACTATACGAGCCGTATAGTGCTATACAACCGTATAGACATATTTTCAGGTCTCTAAGCTTAAAACACAATATTTTTATGATGGTTGATAAGATTAAGCTGAAAGTAATTTGACTGAATGTAATATCAGGATTAAAGCTTAAAACGTGAAAGATTTGTTTGATGTTTTATAAGATTCTACCGAAAGTTGTTTAACTTGATGTATTATTATGATTTATGAATCTACCAAAAATAATATAAATAGATGTGACCTTGTTAATTAATTTTTATCATTCTTTTTCTTTCTTGTTCTTGGTTCTCTTATCACATAGATTAATGTAGTAGTGTGAGCAGGTTAGGAGTATAAAAATGAAACATAAAATTGGTTTCATTGAGATACAAGAAACACAAAAGGTGAAGTCTAGTAATATACAAGTGGATAAGTTGTGGGATAACTCTAGGTATGAATGTCAAATACAGAATGCCCATGGTAGATCGGGTGGTTTAATGAGTATCCTATTTTTACCAATCACGCAGATATAAAAAGCATGGTCTCTCTATATCTCTATATATAGGAATGTGATCCTCATACCCCCCCACAACGTCTGACTGGACATGTATACACGGCTCGTATAGGTCTATACGGGCCGTATAAGCTACACATGACTGACAGGGGATGAAAAATAGCTTTTTGCAGCCTATACGATCATATATACCTATGTGAGCAGTATAGGTGTTTAATGGCTCGTCTTGCTCCCTGACACACCATAAAACCTATATGACCGTATAGAAAACTTTTTGCAAACAAAGTCAGCCTGCATTTGACCGCTGTAAAGCGCTGCGGAAAACGACTATACGAGCCGTATAGTGCTATACAACCGTATAGACATATTTTCAGGTCTCTAAGCTTAAAACACAATATTTTTATGATGGTTGATAAGATTAAGCTGAAAGTAATTTGACTGAATGTAATATCAGGATTAAAGCTTAAAACGTGAAAGATTTGTTTGATGTTTTATAAGATTCTACCGAAAGTTGTTTAACTTGATGTATTATTATGATTTATGAATCTACCAAAAATAATATAAATAGATGTGATCTTGTTAATTAATTTTTATCATTCTTGTTCTTGGTTCTCTTATGACATAGATTAATGTAGTAGTATGAGCAGGTTAGGAGTATAAAAATGAAACATAAAATTGGTTTCATTGAGATACAAGAAACACAAAAGGTGAAGTCTAGTAATATACAAGTGGATAAGTTGTGGGATAACTCTAGGTATGAATGTCAAATACAGAATGCCCATGGTAGATCGGGTGGTTTAATGAGTATCTGGGATTCAAATATTTTTACCATGAAAAATGTTATTTGCAAGAGAAACTTCATTCTCATTAAAGGGGAAATTAAAGGAGTCTCAGGTGATGTGTTTATAGTTAATACATATGCTTCGCAAGATACACATCTTAAAAAAGCCTTGCGGTAGGAACTTAATCAGTTTAAAAGTGAGTCGATGGGCCTATGGATTCTCTTAGGTGATTTTATCTGTGTAAGAAACCCGTGTGAACGAAAGAATTCTACCTTTTGCGTGCCAAGCGCGGACGATTTTAATGACTTTATTGTGAAAGCAGATTTGCCGGAATACTTAATGGGGGTAGTAAATATACATATCAATCGGATGCCGGAAATAAGTGTAGTAAAATTGATAGGGTGCTAGTGGGTCACAAATTCATGAGTATGTGGCCTACGGCGACTCTAACGACGCTTACTAAAAAATATTCAGATCATCGTCCTTTGATTCTTATTTGTGTTGATCTTCATTTTGGTCCGAAACCGTTTTGATTTTTTAAATCTTGGCTTAGAAACAATGACCTTGAAGGGGTGGTTAAAGAAGCCATAGAGGGTGTGAATATGTTAGGACCTGCAGATGCATGTTTGGCAAAAAAACTAAAAGGTTGTAAAGAGGCTATCAAAAGGTGGAGATGGAGAGTGCAACAAGAAGAGCGTGGGATTCTGAATTCATTACACCACAAAGTAAACATGTTAGATATTCGGGCTGAATCAGTTGATCTCACAGAAAATGAACTTCAAGAGAAAACCTCATGTATGGCTAAGATTAAGGAATTGGAAAGGTGTAATTTGCTAGATTTTAAACAAAGGGCAAGGATAAACTGGGCGGTTGAAGGAGACGAAATTCAGCTTTCTTTCATGATATCATAAACAATCATAAAAAAAGTCAATACAATCAACGATCTACTGTTTAATGATTGTTGGGTTTTGGGACCTGTGGAATTGATGGCACATATTAAGGACTTTTTTTCTAAGAAGTTCTCTGAACCGGTTCAGGAGAGGCCGATCTTTTATAATCAAAGTTTGTCTAAATTATCCATAGCTGAAGCAAATAATCTGATTATTCCATTAGCAATGAAGAAATTAAATGCGCAATTTGGGTTTGTGGCGGGGAGAAGGCACCGGGCCCGGATGGGTTTACATTTAGATTCATTAGGAAGTTTTGGGGCCATTTTGAGAACGATGTGATAAACATGATGACTCAGTTTCATGATCATGGAAAACTCAGCAATGGTTGTAACTCCAGTTTCATCACCCTTATACCAAAGGTACAAGACTCACAGAAAATTGAGGAATATAGACCAATTAATCTCATCGGGTGCATTCCAAAAACGATCTCTAAAGTTTTAGCAAAACGATTGAAAAAAGTGATGGGCTCAATTACTGGAGAGGAACAATCAGCACATGTTGTCGGGAGAAACATTACCGAGGGAGTGCTTATTCTAAATGAGATTATGAACTTATGTAAAAAAACTAACAAACAAGCGATGGTTCTCAAAACTGACATTGAAAAAGCGTTCGATTATGTAAATTGGCGGTTCCTTGATTCAGTTATGGCTCAAATGAGATTCCCAGATAAATGGCGTCTTTGGGTTTGAGGGACATTTCTTTTGGCCAGGTCTTCGATTTTGGTTAATGGGTCGTCAACTAAAGAATTTGACATTAAAAGAGGAATTCGTCAAGGAGATGCTCTTTCCCCGTTCCTATTTATTATGGCAATGGAAGCACTTAATGCCGCGATGAAAGCGACTTGTTCGGAAGGTTTTTTTAAAGGCATTAAAACATCGAGAAATGGCCCATTTATATCACATTTGTTCTATGCGGATGATGCGGTTTTTATAGGAGAATGGTGCTCCTCGAATTTTATGAATCTAAATCGCATTTTAAGAAGCTTTTTACATTTCCTCGGTCTTAAAATTAACTAGGTAAAAAGCACTTTATTTCCTCGGTCTCAATTGGGGAAATGTGTGTGTTGGCAATGAATTGTAAATTTGGTAAACTACTTTTTCTGCATCTTGGTCTTCCGATAGGGGCTAATATGGGGCCGAGTCGGCATTGGCAGCCTGTTTTGGACAAGTTTGGCACTAAACTATCAAAGTGGAAAGCAAAATCATTATCATTCGGGGGTCGATTAAATCTCATAAAATCAGTGTTGGGTAGCTTGGGGGTGTATTACTTCTCAATCTTTTAGGCCCTTGTAAAGGTACTAAAATTACTCGAAACGAAAAGAAGAAGATTCCTATGGGGAGGCTCGGAGGAAAAAGAAAAAAATAGTTGGGTATCATGGATTAAAATTATTTTTGTCACACCCCGACCAAAGGCGGTGGAACATGCCTGGGTGCAACAGATTGCCCATTAACACAAGACACTATTAAAGTGACAATATTTAAACAACTCATTAATTTCATCAATCACCAAAAGTACACATCTTGTTCATACAAATAACACCATATATAAGAATTTAATTGTTCATTATTCTATTAACCTAAACGGTCTCAAATAAGATAGCATCTTCAAACTCCAATCAACCAAGAATTAAACCTGTAACAATGCATAAAATAATATTTGTCAACATGAATGTTGCTGAGCAATTTCATAGTTTTGAGTATATATAAGATGAGGCGAAATCCACGAACGTATATGAGACTATAAATAAAAGCAACAATTGTGGTATATAAATCATAAGTAAATGAAGAACCTTTCTAATCGGTAACAACCGACATACTCGGATAATGAGGCCCTATTCTACTAGCACAAGGCTTAAGTAGCTAGGGGTGCGTATGATCATACTTATTGAGGCTCCACAACAGCATAAAAATAAACACTCGTGCACGTAAAGCATATGAAACATATAACACACAATAGAACAAGTATTCTAAGTATCATACACAATAGAGTTTGTGGTTTGGGATAGAGTGTTATAAATGATTCTTGTTTTAAATAAATATGCATGTTACCCCGAAAGTATAAAAAGAAAACGGGGGATGAAATGTACTCACATGAAATAAGTAACTTGAAGAATAGTTTGCGATAAAACGGGGAAGGGTAAGTTCAACGAGCAAGACCTAGATTAAAAAGGGTCTTGAGTTAGTAGATGGTTTTAAAAGCTTTAAAGTAAAATAAATTGACAAGTAAAATAAATAATTAAAGTTTGTGAGTTAAAGTGTAAATACATAAGAATTAAAGTAATGGTTTTAGAAAAGTAAGTTTACTCGAAATCGGGTCTCGGTATTCTATTCATTAGTTTTACTAAACCTTTGTTAAGTAAATATTTGGGTAAGGTTGCAATATTGCAAGATCCTTTGTTAGATAGATACCAAAATGAGATCTTAGGAGTGTTCGGATTTGTCGGTTAGAGTCTTGATAATTGGTCAAGCTCGAAGCCAAGATTCCAAAGTAATAAATGTTATGAGATAACTCAATGAAATCGAAAGAAACTTAACCAAGTATGTGGTTCTATTAAGGAGAACCTCGACGTCCGTTAAACGCGTGTTTGGTTTTGTCGGTCCAAACTTGTTATGAGATTAAGTTGTATCCGACATGCCAAGTATTTTAAGAAAATAAATTAAAATTAGTTTATAATATAGTTTTAGAGAAAAATAGAGATTCGTTGGCCCAAAACACAACTAGTGTGTCTTAAGCGAGTGAACTCTGTTTAGATCGGTTTTGGATTGGTCACATACCCAATACCATTGAACTTATAAAATGAAATTATAATTTGTAATATACAAATCTTACATGTAACATATTATTAAATCATGTTAAATAAAAAGGATCTAAACGAGAGTTCGGTCTTGGTTTGGTCCTTGACTCGGAATAAGACCGAGGATGGTTACCACATACCAAATATCATAGAACTCATTAGAACAAACTTATAAATGATAATACTCAACTCTTACATACAATATGTTAACAATAAAGTATTTAAACAAAAGTTCGGTTTTGGTTCGGCTCTTGACTCGGGATTAAACCGACAATGGTGGCCACATACCCAATACCATAGAACTCATAAAAATGACTTGGAAAATAAAGTAATTAGAAACTAAACAACATTTGTAAGCTTGCATAAATTAAAGCATAAATTAAATTGTTTAACAAGGACTATAATAGTCCTCCATGTAGCCTTGCCTAGCAATACACCTAAACCGACATGGTCGGAGAAGGGAAAGCCAAGGAAATAAGGGGAGTATGTTTTAAACAAGTTATAGTAACAAATTTTGCCATTGACTATTGGAATTCGAATAAATTTATCATAACAAACGACTTCGGCACGGTGCAAAGCTAACCAATCCATACCTACTATGATGTCGAAGCTTCCCATTTGCATCGGGATGAGGTCGATGGAGAATTCACGGTTACAAAGAGTGAGAATGCAATTTCGAATGACCGAATTGATGGTGATGGAGCTACTATTGGCGACTTCGACAGAAAAAAGGCGAGAAAGGTTAATGCGAGGTACAGAAAAGATATATTCAAATTTAAAAGAAACAAAACTCCTATAATCTCCGGTATCAAATAAAATTGGAGCTAAATGCGAATTTACTAAAAACGCACCATTCATTGCATTGTTGGCAACTTGAGCTTGGTTTGCGTTCATCATAAAAGCATGCCCTTGGTTTCAGTGGTTGACTTGTTGAGATGGAGGAGGAGGGAGAGCTTGCATTGTTTGCGGGTGTTGCGGAGGAGGAAGGGCTAGCATTGCTTGGAGCGGTTGAGCCGGAGGAGCCAAAGGTTGTGGGGTTTGAGGTTGATAGGTTTGAACTTGGTATGCTTGGGTTTGGTAGTAGGGTGTGGGCATGATCTGAGCTTGGTTAACAAATGCAAGTCGAGGACAAGCATTGCGGAAATGATTCGGATCTCCATAATAGAAACAAGCTCTAGGTTGAGGAGGAGTTTGAGCAAAAGGTGCGGGACGATTTTGGTTAGATGGAGAAAATCTTGGTGGAGCGGGTTGCCCACGAGAGGCTTCCCGACACACGTTACTAAGGTGACCATAGCGGTTACACTTAGTGCATTGGCGGCAAACAGAGTATGTGGGATGATGGCTTTGGCAAGTGTTACACAAGGGATGAGAGCCGGAATATGGTTTTCGGTTTTGGAGTTCTTGGGATTGAGATTGAGGTTGTGATGGGTGGGTGACGACATAATTTTGGTAGTTGTGTTTTCTTTTCTTTTCTTCTTGGAGTGGTGGGATGAGTTGGAGTAGTTAATGGATTGAGGTTGCGGGTCAACTTTGGTGAGGGTTGATGGTTCAGGAGTATTCTTCTCATTGGTTTTCTTGGAGCTTTTGATGGTGAGGATACCGGCTTTAACATGGTTTTCAGAAAGAGCACCTCCTAAGGTAATTGCATCATGGAGTGTTTGCGGTTTACTACTCATCACCGAGTCTCGGATTTGCATAGGCAAACCACCGACATACTTGTCAATCACCCGTTCGAGGGGAGTAACCAAGTGAGGAACCAAGAGACTAATCTCATGAAAGCGGTTGGAGTTGGCGAAGTTGTCACCACTCTCTTGCTTAAGTTACCAAAATTCGGATTCAAGTTTTTGGAGTTCATGTTTTGGGCAAAATTTCTTCATCATGACTTCCATGAGCTTGGTCAATGAGTGTGACATAGCTACTTCCGTCCCATTGGCGAACTTTTCGCCATTCCACCAAGTGTGGGCGGTTCCCTCGAACATTTTTGAGGCGTACGTGGGTTTCTTGGGTTCGGGGTATTCACAACGATTAAAAATGCTTTCCATCTTTTCGAACCATTGCAACAAGGTAGTGGCACAGTTCTTGCCATGAAACTGAGATGGGTTGGCACCGGTGATATTTTTCAAGGCGAAAGGTGTGGGGTTAGGTGTGGTTTGAGTAACGATGGGTTGGGTGGATTGAATTTGAGTTATTAGTCCGGGAATCACAATGGCGATTTCTTTAGCAACCATAGCGGCCATCCGACGACCAGAGTTCGGCTTGCGAGTGTGGCGTCGAAAGGGAGGCATTCTAAAATAATAAAAGAGAAATGATATAAGTTTGGGGCAACTGATGTAATTATGAGGATGATATGTAGACATGCTGTTTTAATGATTGTGAGTCCTAGAGTTATGAGGATGAGGATGAGGATGTTAGAGAAAATATTTTCTTTTTGTTAGTAAATCAAGTAATAGAAAAAAAATGTTAAATAGTTTAAATAGTTGAAGTTTGAAAACAATGTGTTAGGATTTAAAAGCGGGAAAACTTGCATGAACCACCATGACTTGTTGTCCCAATATTAAATCTAAATTTTTTGGTGTGTGGTAAAGTGGGGAATTGAACATGTGCATGAAATCACCGTGTTTTACACGTTTTGTCTTAAACATCGTAATAACAACAACAAAAAGTAAGCGATAAGGTAATCGGGTTGTTGAAAACATTAGTCCATGTATCACCATGGCTCTTATGCTTCCAACAAAAATATGAGGAGGCAACCTGAACGCTTGCATTCGACAACTTAAAGTATAAACATGTATAACACGGTTTGTTGGCCTAGAGGAAGAACACTACAATTCAATCATCCCAGGTAAGTAAATCACATTCGATTCTTAGAATCTTTTTGTCAAATGATCGTTTCATAGTGGTTCTCCCTCTATGGTGGCTACAAACACGTTATAAATTCAACCTTTAAGGGATCTTAAATAACAAGATCCAAATTAAGTTTGTGATCCATAAAAACAACATAAAAACCTACTTTTTGCGGTAAGGTAATGATACCTTGGAATACTGTGAGAGTGTGTGCATGTGTATATTTTTTGGAGACTAAATGAGATGAATAAGCAAATAAATATATAAGTATAATGAACAATCAAAAAGGGTAACACGTAAAAGCAACACGTATAAGGACCCTAAAGCAAAACTACACTAGACCGTTACGTCTAACCGCCTATCCTATAGTCTTGGCTCTGATACCAATCTGTCACACCCCGACCAAAGGGGGCGGAACATGCCGGGGTGCAACGAATTACCCATGAACACAAGACACTATTAAAGTGACAATATTTAAACAACTCATTAATTTCATTCAATCACAAAAAGTACACATCTAATTCATACAAATAACACCAAATATAATAATTCAATTGTTTATTCTTCTAATAACCTAAATGGACTCAAATAATATAGCATCTTCAAACTCTAATCAACCAATAATTAAACCTATAACAATGCATAAAATAATATTTCTCAACATGAATGTTGGTGAGCAATTTCACAGTTTTGAGTATATATAATATGAGGCGAATTCCACAAACGTATATGAGACTATAAATAAAAGCAACAATTGTGATATATAAATCATAAGTAAATAAGGATCCTTTCTAATCTGTAATAACCGACATACTCGGATAATGAGGCCCTATTCTACTAGCACAAGTCTTAAGTAGTTAGGGGTGCGTATGATCATACATATTGAGGCTCCACAACAACATAAAAATAAACACTCGTGCACGTAAAGCATATGAAACTTATAACACATAATAGAGCAAGTATTCCAAGTATCATACACCCTAGAGTTTGTGGTTTAAAGATAGAGTGTTATAAATCATTCTTGTTTTGAATAAGTATGCATGTCACCCCCAAAGTATAAAAATAAAATGGGGGATGAAATGTACTCACGTGAAATAAGTAACTTGAATGATAGTTTGCGATTAAACGGAGAAGGGTAAGTTCAACGGGCAAGACCTAGATTAAAAATGGTCTTGAGTTAGTAGATGGTTTTAAAAGCTTTAAAGTAAAATAGCTTGACAAGTAAAATAAATAATTAAAGTTTGAGAGTTAAAGTGTAAATACCTAAGAATTAAAGTAATGGTTTTAGAAAAGTAAGTTTACTCGAAATCGGGTCTCATTATTCTATTCATTAGTTTTACTTAACTTTTGTTAGGTAAATATTTGGGTAAGGTTGCAAAATTGCAAGATCCTTTGTTAGATAGATACCTAAACGAGATTTTACGAGTGTTCGGATTTGTCTGTTCGAGTCTTGATAATTGGTCAAGCTCGAAGCCAAGATTCCAAAGTAATAAATGTTATGAGATAACTCAATGAAATCAAAAGAAACTTAATCAAGTGTGTAGTTCTATTAAGGAGAACCTCGACATCCGTTAAGCGAGTGTTTGGTTTTGTCGGTCCAAACTTGTTATGAGATCAAGTTGGATCCGACATGCAAAGTATTTTTAGAAAATAATTAAAATTAGTTTATAATATAGTTTTAGAGAAAAATACGAGATTTGGTGATCCAAAACACAACTAGTGTGTCTTAAGCGAGTGAACTCGGTTTAGTTCGGTCCTTGACTCGGAATAAGACCGAGGATGGTTACCACATACCCAATACTATATAACTTATTAAAATGAACTTAAAATTTATAATATACATATCTAACATGTAACATATTATTAAATCATTTTATGTATAAGCATCTAAACGAGAGTTCGGTCCTTAACTCGGAATAAGAATAAGTATGGTTACCACATACCCAATGCTATAGAACTCATTAGAACAAACTTATAAATGATAATACTCAAGTACTACTTACAATATGTTAACAATAAAGTATTTAAACAAAAGTTCGGTTTTGGTTCGGCTCTTGACTCGGGATGAAGCTGAGAATGGTGGCCACATACCCAAATCATAAAAATGACTTGGAAACTAAAGTAATTAGAAGCTAAACAACATTTGTAAGCTTGCATAAATTAAAGCATAGATTAAAGTGTTTAACAAGGACTATAATAGTCCTCCATGAATCCTTGACTAGCAATACACCTAAACTGACATGGCGGGAGAAGGGAAAGCCAAGGAAACAAGGGGAGTATGTTTTAAACAAGTTATAGTCACAAACTTTAATTAACAAGAATTAGTTAGTAATAAAGATTAGTATTAGTTTGACCTTGAAGAGTCAAACTATTAAGAACTTGAAGAATGTATACTTGGATCTTAGATTGAGAGAGTTTGGAGAAGAAAGAGCAAACCGAAATGGGTGCATGGGACTTGTTTTTATAGTGGAAAAGTATAGTTTACTCATAAGGGGTATACATACATTTCATTGGTTAAAAATGGTCAAATAATGCCCAAAACAACAAGAGGTGTTTGACACAATTAGTCCTTTTAGTTTATTTTAAGTCGTTTTTGGCCATAAAGAGGTGTTTTAACGTACCGAAAATGATGTTTTCTTGATCCGACATTTGTGTAACATAAACGAACTTAAAACCCAACATTTTATTTATAAAGATGGATCCAAAAGACCTGAAACAGGTCGGGTTTCTGATACAAATACAAATACAAGTTAAACCGAAAATGACAAATGTCACAATTTTGGACAAGGAACGTGGAGGTTTAGGTGTTGGGTCGTTGAAGGCAGAAAACAAGGCACTCTTAGCTAAGTGGTTGGCCCGGTATAAAAACGATAATATATCTCATTGGGTGAAGGTTATCACATCGGTTTATAGAGGATCACCTAAATGGGAGTCGTTACCGATTAAAAAAATCCATGGAAGGCACATGGAGAGGTATTGGCAGTATGGATCATATGGAAGAATATAGATAGGTATTGGTTATAAAATCCTTTTTTTGCTCGATTGTTGGGCTTGTTCTCAACCGTTGAAACAATTGTTTCCTTCATTATTTTTGCTAGAATGCAGAAAGGATGTGAAGCTTGTAGAATGTTATATTCAAACTAGTGATGACATCACATAGACCTGGCGGTGGTGGAGGAATCCGACTTTGGTTCAGAACATCGATGAATTGTGTAGGTGTCTTGATTTGATTTCTAAGATCTCGTTTACAGATCGTCCGAATAAATGGCTATGGTATGGTTTGATGATGAGTTATCTCCTTTTGGTTAAAACTTTGAGATGAGAAACATATAACGGGGAGCATCAAGTTGTTGGGTCGTCTTTTTGGTTGAAATGGGTCCCCATTAAAATTAATTGCTTTATATGGAAACTATTAATGGATCAAATTGCAACAAAATCAACACTATCATACAAGGGCATTGTTTTCGGGGATCAGTATTGTAGGTTTTGTGGAGTATTTGCGGAATCATCGGAACATTTTTTTTCACTGTAGGGAAACTAAATGGGTATGGTCAATCATACATGTCAATCATACATGAGTGGGTAAAGCTACCAGATTTGACCAACTTTGATTCGGTAAAGGAGTTGTTCGAATTCCCGAGTAAGCATAAAGTAAATAAAGAAGAGTGTCTAGCAGTTCAATCTATCTCAATGGTTACGTGTTAGATGATTTGGAAATCAAGGAATGATCTCATTTTCGATGGTCTCCCCTTCTTAGTATCTAAATTGATGAACAATATAAAAGATGGCTTCCTTTTTGTGGGTAAAGTATCGAAGCAAAAGTTCTAGCCTTGATTGGGAAAAGTTGTATAAGTTTAATTTTGTTAATTTTCCTTTGTAATTGTTCTCTATTATTTCTTTTTTTCCTTGTTTGACTTGGGCCTTTGCTTCTTGTAATTGTCCTTTCGGTTTTTATTGATATTGGCTATTAAAAAAGGTAGTATTATGTTTAAGTTAATGGAATATTTTATGTCGATCTTTGACGATTATTATCCACAAAGTGACTTCGGTGAAAATTGTGGAGTTACCGATGGTGAAATCTATGGAGTTACTGATGGTGAAAAGTGTGGATTTACCAATGGGAAAATTCTGTAGTTGGCGTTGGTGAAAATTTAAGTAACATGTCCGTTTTTCAACCAATAAGGTAATATTATAAAAAAATAATTTTCTTTTTCCATGTATCCATAAATATACTTTCTTTTCCTGTTAATAATCTATAATTTTTTAAAAGTGTTAGTTGTTATAATATTATCTACACTACTGTTCCTAACAAAAGAATTTTTTCTTTTAGATATTTATATCTCTAAATGAATAGAATAAGTGGGCTGAAAAAATGGTTGTGAGAATGATGCTGTCATAGTCACCGAACGGACGTCGAAAAATGCCAACAGGAGGTGAACAAAAAATTTCTTATGTGTGATCCAGGTGGAGTATACAAGTCAACTGCGAAAGTTAAGCATTCAGGTACAATAAAAAGCACTTGCCCATTCCAGTTAGTGGGTTAATTCCACAATGAGTACGGTGGTTGGATGTTACCGGTGAGTCGTGATGCCCAAAACCATGAATTCACTCAACATATGGAGGGTCATTCATATTCTATGAGGTTGATAGATGAGCAGAATATTACGGTGAGAGACATGTATCTAAATAAATCAGCATCACACAATATTTTAGCATATACACAAGAGAAGGAGGAGACAAATGTGTCCTCGCTCATAACTGTGTATAACGAAATACGTAATATACGTGCAGAGATCTTTCAAGGAGAAAGTCACATGGAAGTTATTTTCCAACATTTGGATAGTAAATGTTACACACACGATTTTCGCAAAAATCCATCCACCAATGCAATGGAGGAGTTATTCTATATGCATCCTACATCGTACATTATGTTTCGTTCTTTCACGCACATGTTTATTATGGACACAATGTATAATACAAACATATACAAGTTGTCGTTTGTACAAATTGTTGGTGTAACTTCAACCGGAAAAACGATTACGATTGCGTGTCTTTTATTGCAAAGGAGAAAGAAGATAACTTTAGATGGGTGTTAACAAGGCTTAAGAAAATGTTACACGAGTGTATGATGCCGCGTGTGATATTAACAGGTAGAGATCTTGCGTTGATGAATGCGTGTAATACTGTATTCCCGGATGCTATGAAGTTGCTATGCATATGGCACATATCCTAGAACATTAAAAAGCATTGCAAGCAAAGTTTCGCCAAGGGTAATATTGGGAATATTTTGAAGAACTATGGAGCTCGGTTGTTTTTTCACCCATGCCCGCTGCATACGAGTACAATTACAAGTGACTTCGTGAAGGTTTAACTTGCAAGCATAAAAGTAACGTTTCTTCGTCTCAAAGTTATTGTTATTTGTATAAGATAGTATATTTTTGCATTCATTCATGTTTACTTTTTTTTTACATATTTAGGAGTATTTGAATATGTGAACACAAACTGACTTGTTAAGTACAAGGAGATTTTTGTGTCTGCATGGTTCGATCAAGTTCTCCACTTCGGGAATAGTACAACCAACAAGGTTGAGAGCGCACATACACTTCTCAAGATTTACTTACTTACTACAAAGTTTACACTTGAAAATTCGTGGGTGTTATCGAACAGATCGTGAAGTCGTAGAATAAAGCCATAAAAGGAATATTTGAATAAAGTCATAACAAAATGATGTATTGACCATAACATCCTACTATTCAAGGAGTTACGAGGTAAAGTCTCAAAACTAATCGTAGTTTTATTAGTTAAAGATCTTAACGTATGGACAAACTCATGGAGTACGGTACTATGGGTATGGGTGTGGATGTCATCTCTGCACAAGTTGTTCATTGCCATGCGCTTGTATGCTTTCAAACTATTTGAATGCATATGAAACCATTCCATTGGATTCATTGATATCTTCAGGAAGAAGCTAGAGCCTTTTAAACGTTAAGAGATGACTTTGAAGAGATTCTACGCTTACGTGTAGAGCCTTTTAAACAAAGTTCGTTTCTGGGTAGCTAAGAAGGTATTAGACAAAGTTTGTTAATGGATAGTCTAGAAGGTATTAGGCAAAGTTTGTTTAGCCAAGAAGGCGGTAAACAAAGTTCGATCGCATGTTCTCATGATAAGGTTCATTAGTTACACCAATTTTTGGATTGATTACGCCCCATAGTTCATTTATTTGTTACACATATATAGGATGTGGCACCTGATGGAAACTGTAGATATCGTGCAACGACTGTTGTTCTCGGTTATGATGAAGATAACTAGAGGTGGGTATAAAGTGAGCTTCTTGAAGAGTTAAAAACTAACGAAGCACAATACACAAAGGACTTTGATGATAAACTTTTTTCTGAGGCACACCATGGCTTAAATTGGTTCGGTGTTGACCTAAGCCGCTTTTTATCCAACAGTTGAATATGTTAAAAAAATGTAGCATTATTTATTGGAAGTCACCCAATACTTAATTTGAGCATATCGAGTTGTCAATTTAACCCAAAAAAAAACAAATAATAAGCATGTAGGCATGGCTAGTAAATGGTTAGATTAGTGTGGCTTATGTGCCTTGTTCAGTGTCAGCTCTTATGATCAGTTTAGTGTGGTTAATGTGAATGTTTATTGTAGTGTATACCTAGTGTAGGGATCACAATGAAACCCGAACCCGATTACCCAACCTGATTTCCTGATAACATAGCCTCGTTTATCCGATTATATATCCAAATGCAATCCGACATATATATAATATATAAATATATATAAAGTTTATTAAAATGAATTGAAACCACATGTATTAAAAGAAATAGTAAGAGTCACCCAATTATATTATGTATTGAAACCACATGTATTGAAACCTGATTACGGTTCTTTATATATGTAGCAAGTATATTATGTATTTGTTTAGTTATTTATGCACACGTATAACTTGGTGCTCAATGTACTTAATCAATGTCTATATTTTCTATTTTTTTCAATTATATGCAGCTTATGCCACCTCGAAGACAACGTTCGCCAACTCCACACCCGGAGGAGTTACATGACCAACTTTATACACATGTTTTCCCTAGTTCGCTCGCCAAACAAAAGCTCGTGAACGACTTGCTAAGTTTCTCGACATGTCTTTTATTGAGGCGCGCACTATTGATTAGTCTTTCTTGGAGAAAACGGGTCAGAAAGACCATGTCAAGGCTATCATCAGGGTAGACACTCCTTGGACGCCTATGGTTGATGCCGGTAACAAAGTGGGGTATCGAGAGATTACACGACTTCTTATCCTCTTTCAGTTTCAATCAAGTTTCGATCGAGTATATTCAGACCGTTCCTGCTGTGTCCTTTCAGTTGTGTGGTAGGGAGTTCAACCTTACTCTACCACGGTTTGCAATTGCACTTGGAGTGTACACCCACGAGGAGAAGCTGATTGATCTTTTCTTGTATACTCACACAAACATGGGCCTACTTGAGTTGTCAGTGTGGTTGGTGTAGATTGTTATTGGTAGTTATGGCACAAAGGCGAAGGCTACTACTTTGAGAGACTTGGTGCACCGTAGCTACACTAGGTCATCAGGTATACGATTTTCGGGAGGGGGGGGGGGTGGCCAAGAGTGGGTCTCACAGACCGATCTTTTCTTTATGTATTCCTTACTGCACCTATTAGGTGCAACCTGGCACATTGTATGGCAGCTTACTTTGCTAATAGATACCAGTTGAAGGAGGAGTCATCTATTGTCTATAATGCGTACATCACCACTCTTGTTTTGGGTCTTGGTTGTTTTATTCAAAAACCCAAAGGTCCATTTTAATCCTTCAAACTTCACTTCATCCCAAATAGCTACCTGCAATATGCGTAAAAAAAGTATAGATTTGTCAACACAATGTGTTGAGTGAGTATAATAGTATAATAATGAAAAATGTAACAACTCCTTGCAACATGTGAATTACATCAACTAGCATAAAAACAAAATAATTGTCATTTCCCCTTGTCACAAAAATTGATCAACTTACTCTGACAACGGATGATCATACCATGAGGATGAGGATGAGATACCAACCATAAAGTAGTAAACACATAGTCCTATAACATATAGCAACTAATCGAGTAATTACACAATCACAAGTAATGGAATTGTTTTTTTAGTATATAATAACATGAGTAAACTAAGTTGTTTTCGTACGCATGAAGCCCTCAAAACAAAAATAGGAAAAAGGGAAGATGATTACTGATGTGCGTGTGATGTATAATGAAAAGGTGTTAAGTTTTTCAAAAGTTTGTTTCACACAATGTCTAGTTTTAAATGTATAAAAATGATTTTTATCTTAACAAAACCACACACAAATAAGCAAGTATACCTATCGTATATGTAGAATAGTATTAGTAAGAACCAAATATCGATCCACGGACACACTTGTTTGATTTTTACTACTAAATCGTTGTATTTATTTTAACCGGAAGTAAACATCATAGTAGTTTTGGTTTGAAAAGTAATTTAAAAAAAATTAAAAGCATAAGTTAAAAACAATATTTTTGGGTTTTTATATTTTTATAGAGATGATTAAGCATAAAAGTGTATCATCTTGGTTAAAACTTCTCTTAACTTGGTTTAACAATTAATTGGTAAACATGTGATATTAGCTTGCTATGGTGAATTGCTTTTTGAATAACACCTTATTTCTAACTCATGTTATTCCATGATAATTAAAGAAAGAGATATGCATAACTTCATGACCTCCACTAAACCATCATTTTATGTAAGCAAGTTGTTTATATTAAGTATTTATAAGATAACTTACGTTAAAGATGAGACAACCCCTTAAATTACTAAGTTAATCATCCTTGATACGTTAGTAAAAATAACCTTTGTATTATACTTAAAATACCAATTAAGATTTGTTAAGTTGTAAATGATCAACCTTGAATTACCAAGTATTAACCCACAAAACTCTTGGAAAATTATATAACTCATGTAATAACCATTCAAGAATTGTTTGAAATAGGTTATGTTGTACACTCACTTGACAAGTAATTAATCGATTTTAGTGGATTAACATCAACAATCCAGTTTCAAAACAATGTCAACATTTCCAATTTTCAATGATCAATTACTACAAATACTTCATTCAGTACATGTTCATATTAGGATTAAAGTTATTTAACCAAGCTCTTACAAGAATGGAAGTTCCCCAACTTATCATCAAGCTCGGTATTTGGTGTCTGTTTTAAAGATGTATAATTTGTTAACCAATGCCTTACAAGAGTGGCGATTTCTCAGCTTATCGTCAAGATCAGCACTAGGTGTCTCTTTTAAGGTTCATATCTTTATTAACCAAGGCCTCACAAGAGTGGTAGTTCCCCGAATTATCGTTAAACTCAGCACTCGGTTTATATTTTAAGAGTATTTTAACATTTCTCATCAAGTGATAAGTATAACATTTTATAAACCGATAACATGTTTAACTAATATTAGTAAACTTCAATTAAGATTTATTATAAAACAAGATGATACTATGAAAGTTAGCTAATAATAAACATAATGTTGCACATCAAAGTAATAGATACAAACATGATCAAATTAGAACAATTAACCAATTTGGATGACTAACCTTTGATGCTAACGACTTCTTCCAAGAGCTTAATCTTCTTGATATTCAAAGGGTGGATGGATGAGATAATTCCTTTATTAATGGCGGTGAAAAGAGGCGATTGAAGTAGATTTAATGTTCTTGAAGGTGCATTGAATGTGGAAGGTGAACATTCAAATTATAGGTTGAGCTAGGGACTCAGCACGTCCCGTGTTTAGCTGGGCACCACCGTGTCGATCAGTTTTTCGTATTGTATTAATTTCTCAGTGACAGATGGTACACAGAAGAGAGAACACGGTCGTGTTGACCTCTCAACATGACCGCGGTGAGCCAAAATGTAACATCTCGGATTTTTCGTATTTGAATTCGTATTCGTTTACCCAACTCGGGAATAGATTTCGAATCTTTCATATTAATAAAAACTTGTATTTATAAGTATTTAACTTGGTTTAACTAATTGTATATTTTAATAACTTTTAAACTTGTCATATAATGTTTAGAAACCTTTAAAATCGCTTAAAACGGCTAAAAATCGTGTTTATGGAAGTACATGGACTAATTTTGCCAAATATTTCCTGTTTTTGGCTAAATTAACAAAACTTAAGCTCCAAGATACGCCAATTATTGTTTTAAATCAGCTCAAACCTTTTTCTTGTTGTCCAAGCCAAATTTTGTTAGTTATTATACTCGATTTCCTCATTAATAACTTATTTCGTTTCCTAATCGAGTGGATTCCTTCATAATTATAACACACAATATTAAATCAAAAAACACATCTAAACCTAAAAACTTACCGCAGTCCAACCATCCTCCCCATATCCCACGAAATTTCCCATCTCCATTGTCGGGTTCTTCAAGATTAATCAAGTTCTTCAAGCCGCTGCTAACTTTCAAGCTTCAAGCCCTTGTTAACCATAGATTTCTCCTAGTTCAAATTCTCGTTTGGGTAAGTTGTATTCTTCAATATTTTAGGTTATTATCTTCTTTTCAAAATCGATCAATATATTTCTCATATTGATGGAATTTCGGTGGTCAATTTGATCCCGACACGTTAAGGGTGTTTTAGTCAACAAATCTTGTCTTGTCAATATCTCTATCTTATGGTCGTAACTAGCTTTCAGTCCAGAAGACTTTCTTGTTCAAAATCAAATTTTGGTTGTACTGACTACAACCCGACTCCGGAGCCGCTGTTCAGATTCTGGTCAGTACCGGCTCGCTTATTTATTAAAAATCTCATAACCGGAGTACTATATGTTTGTATATTTAAATTATCTTAGTCAGCGCATTAAAGTTCGATTCTTCGTTATTCTTATTACTTTTTAGTCTCGTTTAAGTGTTAAGGTGAGTGATCACACCTCTAGTTTACTTGTTTTCAAATTTTTTGGGGACTTATGCGTACCAACTATCAATTTATAGATTTGATTGTATTCTCAAATGCAAACTGTTAACATTTGTGTTGTGTATCAAATGAATGACTAGTTGTTATTTGTTTATTTTATCACATTCGGAGAGGTTCATCATAATCACATTATAGTATGATCATACGATCGTTGTAATAGCCAAAACCCAATCCGCACAACAATGGTTTTACTGACACCCTCATTTATCACATCATGTCATAGTAACCAACGTCCGATTCGCATGTCAATGATTTTACCAACACTCATTATTTGCTCAATATTTTGATTGTTTATACTCACAGATAACAGTTTTGCTCTTTATTTATATATTATTATATTGTAATAAAAAAACCGGTGATCTACTCACTCCACATGTGTTGTTGACAAAAATATCTATTTTGTATGCATTTGCAAGTTATCAGTTGGATTGTTTATGAAGATGAAGATTACGTAGAGATGACCTTTAGGATTAAAACTTATACTAGATTATTCAATTTCGTAATGTAATTTACTTGAATTGTTGTACTTGAATTTTAAATTAATTAATTAGATATTGTCACATTTAAATTGCATGATATTACCTTTTGAGTTGTGAACCAAAGCTCACGCCCTGACATTTCCGACTTAGGTTGGGGTGTGACAGATTGGTATCAGTGTCAAAGGTTTAATATATGTCGTTAATAAAGTCCTAGAAACATGCTTAAGACCCCATATGTGCTGATTTGTTTAGCTTACATGTTCCATTTTTGTGTTTACAGGTTACATATATACTTACTAAATTAATTCTTTATTTATATTTCCAGGCACACACACAACTCCGAGACTATGTCTCATTCAAAATATTTTTATAACTCCGAGGCAATGCCTCATTCTCAAAATTTATTTTCATTTGGTTTTAGTAAATTGTTTTCATTGTCGGGAAATTTCTTTAAGAATTCCCTAAGTTTTGTTTTGGTTCCTTTCCCCTTAAAGCTAGGAAGTGTGATAAGTTCCCTGCCAAAGTGGAACAATTGGCATACAACCAACACTTTTCCCGGTTAACGTAATCGGCTAAACGGTTACATTCCTTATTGTGTTTTATTGCTTTTAAAATGTCTAGTCAGGTGAAAACCCATAGCAAGCCTTGGACACGGAAACTATTCATTTTCATAAATTCGTTATATTTGAGATATTTTGTTGGAGCATTAGCATCCGTGGTGATACACGAGATGCTTCAATTACTCATGTTTACATTCATTTATTCGTCATTTAGTTTGGTCTGTTAAAGTGCCATGTAATGTTCATTGGCCGACAAACACTATTGTATTGTTCATTCGTTAATTAGTTGGGCCATTTAAACTGCCATGTAATGCTCATGGGAGGCCAACTCATAATTGTTGTTATGTTATTTAGCTGGGCCTATAAAATGCCATGGACAAGCTCATGGGAATCCCAACTCACACAGTTGTTTTGGTATGCAAAAAAGTTGGGGAAATAAAATGCCATGGAAAGCTCATGGGAAACCCAACACACCGAAGACAATTTGTTTATTCGCTTCTTTATTTGTTTACTTGATTTCATTTGAAACAACATCTTATGATTTGATTTATTTACTCGATTACATTTGAATCAAGATTTATTGATTTGATTTATTCACATACATCAAAACATTTTAATTCTCATGACTTGGCACAAATCATTCTCTCACAAGAACACAATTATCGCAAGTCAATTGAAACAATTTATATTTATTATTGAATTCGATTTCTCATATTCACCTCATCACATTCACATGTTATCAACAACAATTATAATTTTATTTCTCAAATGGTTTTCTCATACTTATGGTATCACATTCTCAACTATTAGACATAATGGTTTTCTCATACTCATGGTATCACATTGTCAACTATCAAACGTATTTCAAATTTATCATCCTCAAAGTTTAATTTTTAACATTTTAATTTGTCATACTTTGATAAATCTCATTTACTCATCAAATTATCTCATTGATCATTTCATCTAATTCTAACTTATCCTTAAGTTATGTATAAATACTAACACAATTTATTTAAATTTCACTTTTTCCTTAGTAAATCATATAAAATTTACACACTTCTTTATTAATCATAGAATGTTTTCTCTAAAAAACCATCATCGTAATCAACATCAATCATCTATTTTTTTAATCGACGCATGGCCACATGTATAGTCAAGGAGATAGCTCTTACGATCCCAAGATTAGAAATTTAATTTCAAAACGTTAATGCAATAAATTTAACCTTTTTCACTAACCTCTCTGCTGGTAATTCCAATTCATTAACCCCTACTCATCATCATAACAACAATAACAACAAGTGCAAGTCTATCCATCAAAACTATGTTATTAATCAAACCAATTATCAACCTCAACAAAATCATAGTGCCTCAAACAAGAAACCATACACCGGTATTCACTCGTTGTGCTTTATTTGTAACTTTCTTCATCCGACTCAATCCTTGTGTCGTTTTTACACTCAATGTAATCGTTACGGTTATCCCGCTAATACTTGCCATACACCGCCTATTGCAGAAGACGTCCCAAAATGGTCTATGCCGTCAACTCAATCTTATACACTTGCTACACGTGCCTCCTATAATTATGGAGACCCTAATCATCGACGCAATGTGTGTTCTCTACTCATTCATGCTCACCAAGTTCAAACTACACCTGCACCATACTACACTACCTATGCTCATCAAGTTTAAACCTATGTCCTTCAAGCTTCTTCGGTCAAACAAGATCATTCTCACTTAACTCAAACTTATCAAATTCTATACCCGCAATAATTAAGTTTATCAAACCTACACCACTCTTGCAACCTATTTAAGCTATCTCGAATCAATCCACCTCGAGTTCTCAAGTTTTATGGATCCAATTAATCAAGATGCTCCAAATCAGGTGAATCAAGTCAACCGTCATTAAGCTTCTCAAGGAAGAGTCATTATTTCTTCGTCATTCCTATCTGAATTATACATTAAACAACTCTTTGTCTAAATTTTGGTTTTGGAACAATTACAATTTGAATAATCTATCGTTTCAGTATTTTATTTAATATAATAAATTTTATCATATCTTTCCAAAGACAACTTTTTGCGATACCATGCTTTTTAGCTTCTTTGATTTTTCTCGTTTATCACAATCCGTTTCAATATAAGGAACCCTTTCCTTTTCAACTTTCAAAATTTATATTCTATTATCAAAAGGATGTTATAGAAAATTTTAATATTTTATTAAACAACTCAAAAGGTTCACTTCATTTCACGAAATGTTTCATACAAAAATGATCTAATGTTTTTTAATCAAAGTGTATTAAGACTTTTGTTTTCTCAAAGTCATGTCGTTCAAATGTTTTGTAACCAACACGATCGGACGAATTATGTGGATCATCCGACGATCTAAGTTATTATGGGTCGACACGTAGTTCTGGAGTAACGGTATAAAAGTTAAGATGATAAGGATATGGTAGATACGCCGCTAGTGTATCCTATATATAAGTGCCCTTATCAGATTGTATTTGTAGCGTTGCGTCGACTACTCAAAGTTCCATGTTATGGTAAATTTTATCTAAATGTTTTTCCTTAAAATTTAATTATTTTAACACTGTTTTGTTTTAGTTTTCTCTATGGATAAAATTCCCAAAAGTATGGGATACTGTAACATCTCGGATTTTTCGTACTTGAATTCGTATTCGTTTACCTGACTCGGGAATAGATTTCGAAACTTTCATATCAATAAAAACTTGTGTTTATTAGTATTTAACTTGGTTTAACTAATTTTATATTTTAATAATTTTAAACATGTCAAACAGTGTTTAGAAACCTTTAAAATCGCTTAAAACGGCTAAAAATCGTGTTTATGGAAGTACATTAACTAATTTTGCCAAATCTTTCCTATTTTGACTAAATTAACGAAACTTAAGCTCCAAGATACTTCAATTAATGTTTTAAATCAGCAGAAACCATTTTCTTGTTGTCCAAGCCAAATTTTGTTAATTATTATACCCGATTTTCTCATTAATAGCTTATTGTGTTCATAATCGAGTGGATTCCTTCATAAATGCATTATAACACTCAATATTAAATCAAAACGCACCTCTAATGTAACAACTCGAATTTTTGAATTAATATTTTATATCTGTTACCCAACGCATCTTTATGTTCGGGAAATTTTTATCGATAAAATATCACGTCTATCGTGTATTTATTATTTGATTAATATTTGTTTAATATATATATTAATTAACTTTGAAGCACATACAATTTTTACCCTAAACTAAACTTTAACCCACTTTGTATCCACCTCTATAGTACAAGGACTTTTTTTTTACAAATATGCCATATCTATATTATATCCATTAACCCATTAACCCGTATCCATGATCCAAACTCGCAACCCATGACCTGTTTAAGTTTCTTGGACCTTAATATTCATTGTAATCAAGGAATTGATTTGTGTATATTGCTTCTCATACCATATCCGGCCTAACCGACATTGTAATTCGGAAACCATGATCGTTTTGATATGTTTACACATTATAACAAAGCCGTATTAACCTAATTTATGTATTATACATTTAGAGGTCGTTTTACTTCAATAACTGGCGTCTGCACAATCATATGGACATCGCAAGCAAAACCCCTTTGATTAATTAGATATAACAGTCTCCTCATACCAATTTTTTGTTTCGCGTGTGGCTGGCTATTGTCTACACTAATTAAACCATCGAATAATCATCATTAAGGTAATAGTTATATTGGTTATAATCGTCGTTGTTCCAGTTTCGTTAACCCTATGGTTAATCGGCCAAACGTTGTACGATTTGGCCGATTGATGATACTAGGGTTATATATGATCTGGGTATTGTGTTTATGTGTTATAAATTTTTCAGTTTAACGTTATTATCAACTGGACACCCTAGCCCGATGGCTAGGGTGTGTGTGTTCATGGTGTGGGCTGGAGGGTGCGGGTTCGAGCCCCTCCATACCCGTTTTTGAGTGTATATTTTTGGCAACCTTTATTAATTAACATTTTAACTAATTTAAACCTTTAAAATAAATTATATATATTATAAATATAATAATTAATCAGTATTTTATTTTAACTGATATATTAACTAGTCACTTTTCCGAACCTTGGTAAAAACCATACATATATATATATGTGTGTGTGTGTGTGTGTGTATGTAGGTTTTTAGACATATTATGTTATAAATTGATAAAGGTTTTTAAATAATAAATATTTTAAAAGGTTTTTAGTTTATAATACATAATTAACATATCTTATTATTTTACATGTTCAAATAACCCTTGGTTAATAATTTTATAAACAAATATTTAGGTTAACTATTACAACTTCAATGTTTGTAAGTTAATGGATTTATTTTATTATTACTAATATAATTTAATAACTTTTATAAAATAAAATTTAAATAAAATATTTTAACTCTTGAATACCTGATCAATCTCAAATCATATATTAGTCTATATATTAATTCGTAGTATTCTTCAACTATCACTCTTGCTTAGGATTCATTCTTGTTAACTCTCACCGAGCGTGACACATAATATTAATTACCTTTACTTAATTGCTAAGGTGAGTAATAACTTCTCTATTTTACTTATTTTCAATACTTTTGTGGACATGTGTATCGTATTATATTTATATATTTAATATTTGCGTTAGCAAGACTGTTAACCTTGTGTGCATATCAATTATTTGCCTAACTTGCTATATGTTTATTTTCTCAATTTTCCGCATTCGGAGAGGTCCATCATAGTCACAGTAATAGTATGATCGTACGACCGTCGTAGTAGCCAATGCCCACTTCGCAAGGCAACGGTTTTACTGACACTCATTATTGCTCATTGGCTTAATTGTTTATCTCACATGAATAGTTTTTGCGTTTTTATATTATATTGTATCTTAAATTAAGTGGTGTTTTACTCACTCAACCTTGTGTTGACAAAACTATTTTATTTTTTACGCATTTGTAGGTTATCATTTGAACTAATATCAGGATTCGTGAAGAATTTAGAGATTTTTATTGTTAGAAGAATGAATCAAGACTTACTTTTGAATTATCTTGTTTTTTTTTTTAAATTTTATGTACTTGGTCATTTGGATTATTTTTGAAGAATTAATTAAATTTAATAGATACTGTCACTTTTTAATTATTGCATGATAGTATCTTGAGAGCTGTTAAAAATCAGCTCACGCCCCGAAATTTCCGCCTTAGTTTGGGATGTGACAAATTGGTATCAGAGTTGAAGGTTTAAGATAAGTCGTTTGTGCTACCTTAGTAACATGCTTAAGAGCCTCATACATGCTTATCTGCTTGCCTTATGTGTTCAAATTATTCGTTTACAACTTTCCTAGTTAATTATTAAATTATTGTTTATTATTATATTGTCATGCACACACACACAACTCCGAGGTTATGCCCCAACTTCAAAGATAATTTTCCTGAAATAATTTAAATCAAGTAGATTGCCTTTTATTTTTGGGAAATATTCTTAAGAAATCCCTAGTGTTGTTTTTACTCTTTCACCTTAGGGCTAGGTTGTGTGACAAGTCCTGTAGTAAATGAAAGGGGGGAGAGAACTGTGAGTCGGGCCTTGGCAAATCGGTTCTGAGAACCCAAGGTAAGCCGCTATTCCTTACCTTGGGGATAACCTGACCACAATACTCGATCTTATAGGCCAAAGCGGGACACAACTGTCATACGACCGACACCATAGTTTGTCAAACGTAACTGCATTAGCGGTTGCAATTTGTTTTAAACCGAATTCATGGTGATTCGTGGCTAAATTTAGTCTTTTTCGATTGTTGTGTTTTGTTATTCTAAATGGTTAGTTGGGTGAAAAATCCATGGAACCCATGGGCACTCCTGCTATCTATTTATCAACTTATTTTAAACATTGTGGTGATTCACGGGATACTCCAGCTACTCATATTTTCTCTCGTTAGTTTGTTAGTTAAAATGCCATGTAACGCTCATGGGTTATCCAACTCTCTTGCTTTAATAATTCGTTTTTTAGTTGGTACAGTTAAAATGTCATGTAACGCTCATGGGTCGTCCAACTCAATTATTTTTAATTCGTTAGCTTGTTAGGTCATTTAAAATACCATGTAATGCTACCGGGAGGCCCAACTCACAATTGATGTTATGTTATTTAGCTGGCCCAATAAAATGTCATGGAAAGTTCATGAGAAGCCCAACTCACAATGTTATTTTGGTATGCTGCCAAGTTGGGATACTAAAATGTCATGGATGGCTCATGGGAAGCCCAACTTACCAAGGAAAATTTGTTTATTCATTAACACGATTTCAGTTAAAATACAAATTTTATGATTTGACTTATTCACTTATTTCAAAATATTTTGATTCTTATGATACGACACAAATCCCCCATTGATAAAGGAAAGGCTATTATAAGTTATCTAAACAATTAACACTTTATTATTTAAATGGTTTCCTCAACTTATCCTTCACCTTATAAATCTTTATTTTTTTGTCCTCGTAGAATGTCTTTCCTAAGAAACCACCGTTGTCCTCAACATCAATCGTTTGGTTCTCATGACCAACATATGGTCGCTTGTATAGCCAAGGAGATAGTTGCTGCGATCCCTAGGATAGTAACCCGAATTCAAAACATCAATGCAACCGGTCTAACCTTCTCCACTTATCTCCCTGCTGGTAACTGTGAACCATCTACATCCACTCATCCTCACAACAAGAAACGTAAGAACCTTGCTGCAACCAATCCTACCTAACAACAAGCCTCTTCAACTTTTCCAAACAAGAAACCTTACTTCGGTCCTTACCCTTTATGCTCCATTTGTAACCATCATCACCTGGTTAAATCCCTATGCCACCATTGACCCAATGTAACCATTATGGCCATTTTGCTAATACTTGTCGTGTGCCACCTAGCGCAAAAGCCATTCCACAAAAGTCTATTCTGTCTGCTCCTAGACCTGCTAGTACACCATATGCCCAACCTGATGCCGCTACCACCTGCGCTTTCTACCATTGTGGAGACCTTAATCATCTTCGCTATATGTGCCCCATATTATCCATGCTAACCAAGCTCTACTACATTACCCATGCCCATCAAGTCCAAATCTATCAATCCCATATCCTTCAAGCTCCTCTCGTCAAGCAAGATCATTCGTACTTAACCCAGAATTAACAAATTCCGCACCCGCAAGCTTAAGTTTACTATACATACTCTAATCAAACAACACTACTGCAACCCATTAAAGCTCAACTTATTCAATCAATTCCCAATCAATCTACATTGCCTACTCAAGCTCTTATGGGTCAAATCATTCAAGATGCTCAAGTTCCAAGGTTTCAAGTCATGCGCATTGAGGATTCAATCTACTAGAAGACTTTTGTTGCTCGTCGTATTCTATCTTATTTAATTTGATTTTTTCATCGTATCGACTCTTTAATAATTTTTAGATTGACGATTTTATAAATTATTGAAGTACTTTGTGAGCTGGAGGATGATCAAACAGTCATCCAGCAATATTGTGAGAGTCAACGGACTTGAGAGGTGCTTGATTATGCACAACTACAACAAATGAGTCAAGTTAAATACTTATTAACTTATGTCCATTATCATTCATCATTTAGATTTGATTTCTTTTTAAGTTTGATAACATAAATGATATTATAGGTACCAAAACTTAAAATGATGCAACTAAAAAACCCCTATTGAAATTTAGTCCAAATACTAAGTATTTTAATCTGTTGAATGAGTTTTATGTCCAAAATGAGTGTTTTCAGTCAATAAGCAGAGATTTTGGTGAATAAGAAGGGTTTTATGTCAATATTGGGTGTTTTTGGCCGAGAACCGTGGTTTCTGTTGGTTAAAAAAACTTTGACAACAGAGAACTATGGGTTTCGGTCAACTCATGAGTTCTCGGTCAAACTTGACCAAGAACCCTTGAGATTTTTGTCAATCTCAGGGGTTCTCTGGTTGACCATGTGTTTTCGGTCAACCACACCCAAGAACCCAGGAACCCCGAGATATCCGATGATCTCTGGCAATGAAACCCTTTGTATTAATCTCAAAAACAGTGTCGTCTTCCCAAACACTCCATATCCACCGTTAACAAGAACCTGCAACTTTCACAACACCTTTAAACTCATAGCAAAACCATTACATATCACAATCATACACCACAATCAATTTGCACAATTAAATATCACAATCAAAATATCCCAATTCAACCATAATACTCATTTATGTACGGGGATGTTCAATAGTTACCCGAGAATAGATCTCAAATCATGTTCATTTACCTTTAATGATTTGCGCAATCAAAATAGTTGATTAGATTAAGAACGAAGAGGAAATAATCTCTTAAAAATAATTTTTAAACTTCATATATGAGACTTTGTTCAGGTTGCCGGTTGAGTTTTTGTGAATAATAATCACAAAATATTTTTCAAGTGCCTTTTAAACTTTAAAAAAACTTTTGATTTGGGCCAAGAACTTATGGGCCTGTTGAGTCAAGAAATTATCCTAAGGGGGAGATTGTTGAGTCAAAGATTTGACCTAAATGAAGTACATGGAAGATTGGAATCTTCTCAACCTCCTCTGATTTCGCCAAGTAATGGATCCGAGCACACCTTAGACATCCGAGCAAGCTTTTAC